>NC_091950.1:132532013-132832013 GCF_031021105.1 Erythrolamprus reginae | reverse complement strand
TCCCAGCAGCGCAAAAACGGGCGCTTCGGCTGGCAAAAGGGGTGAGTTTGGGGCTTGCACGCATTAATCGCTTTTCCATTGATTCCTATGGGAAACATTGTTTTGTCTTACAAACTTTTCACCTTACAAACCTTGTCCCAGAATCAATTAAATTCGTAAGACGAGGTATCACTGTATGTGCAAAGCCACAGAATAATGGTAATCATAATAATACCAATAAGAAGTGGAAGTAAAGAATATAATAAGGATATGTAATAATACTACAGCCATACACATATAATAAGGGTAAGTAATATTACTACAGCCATACACATAGGCATTAGATAGCACTGTAAGAATTAGGTATTCTGCAGAGATTCAGTAGATCGTTCCCTTGGCAGTTTTTCCCCTTGTGCCATCTTTCTGCTGAATGTTTAATTCTCACAGTGCTGTCTAATATCTATGTGTATTTACCCATGTAGTATGGCTGTATTATTAGTTGTTTTGGCATGCAATGCCCTATAGTGCTAACCTGAGGGGAGCAATCAAATCAGCTTTTGTCCAGGTTGAGAGGGGTCTGCCGATACAATATCTTCTCAGCCCTCTATCTGACCTGTGCAATATACAGGTCTTCTGTGGAAGGCAGGCTGGTTGTGATTGTTGTTTCTGCAATCTTAACTATCAGTTGGAGTCTGTACCTGTCCTGTTTGGTTTGCTGTACCAAACCAGACTGTAATAGAAGTACAGATGACAGGCCCAATAATTCCTCTGTAAAATTGAATCAACAGCTCCTGGGGCAATCTGAACTTCCTGAGTTGATATAGGAAGAACATTCTTTGTTGTGGTTTTTTTTTAAACAAAATAATGGTTCTAATCTAAGGGTCCATTTCAAATCCTGGGGGGTTATAGAACCCCAAAATTTGAAGAACTATAGTGTTGATACTGTGCTGTTGAATGTAGCAAGAGGTGATGAAATAGAAGAGCTCCTCCTAAAATCCACTTTCGTCTCTACAGTTTTAAGCATGGTCAGCTTGTTATGGATGCACCACGGTATCAAAGTATAAAAGATGGAATGTAACTATAATAAAGAATGAATGAAAATTTGGGGGAAAGAATCTCTCTTTCTTCCTTTCTTGCAATCCTGTATTGTTCCAAAGAGGCTTCCATGCATTGAAAATCAACATTATGTCGTAGCCATTGATCTCATGTATTAGAAAATGAGCACCCGTAAAAATATATGTACTGTTAATATAACGACATTGAATTATTTAATAATACAGTTATCATTAGCATTGTGTAAAGAGGCTTAAGCTGTTTGCAGGCTTACCTATCTCTTTGAATCTAAAGTCTTTCTGGGTAAAAAGGCATTGGATAAGCTTTACTTTTAGGGACCAGTGAAAAAAACAGTGACTCCAAACTACATTATTAAAATTCTCCAGCTCTCCTAGAGTGAAACGTATTTGAAATCACTGTTAATGTGATTCAAAGCAAGATCTAACACAACGGCTTTTATTTTCTGACTTTTCACATTGAGAATGATCAACTTAAATTTACATCCCAACTGTATTGGATATGCATTTTCAATTATTTTACTTGATGGTGATCTAATACCAGAGTTGAAATGAAAAACAAGGGGAATCAATGGCTGATTAGTATAAATGCACTGTTGCAGTGATGTTCCTACAGTACATCTGTAAGAGCTTTTGGCCTTAGAGCTGTATCCCGCAATTTTTAAAGTACCTTTTCAGCATGGCATCTAAGGATGTGCTCGTTTAATAATCAGCTGAGGTCTAGCAACAGTGCTGTTATATCCAACAGTATATATCCTTCCAGTTGGCCGAGCATCTAAGTTCATTGTAGCAAGAGCAGCCTCATTTTCATAACCACCTTCCATGACCATTGCCTTCTGCCTGTGCTCAGATTTAGCAGCCTTTCTTTCAATTGGTTATCTGTACATAATAAGGTTTCTATCTGCAGAAATGGACTCTAGCCCAGGGAACCACATGCCGTAGTACATTTGTTAGTTTTTAAAGTACTGCAAAAGAGATTTTAAGCCCTGGGAATAAGATTTTTATAGCAGCCTAAGTTGGCTTTACAATCTTCCTTTAAACACTACTTTAAAAAGTGTGCTGTTCGTCATACTTGAAAAGAAATATGTTTTAAGAGTCCTTCACCTTTTTCAGGGCTTTCTGCCCCATAACACTCAACTACCTCATCTAGTACTGTTCACTTAGACTTAGTAGGCACATTATTGTCTATGAACCTGGGTGCAGTGCGTGTCATTCCACATCGTTCACACTTGAAAATTATCTCATGCACACAACGTTCTTGGCAAAATATTTTGTGTGTGAACAGATGTTAGCATATAATAAATTTAGTGTAGGATTCCTTAATATGCCTGATGCACTTAATGTCATTGTTGTCATAATACAAGGTCTACTAAGAGCTAAGCAGGGCCAAAAAGGAATCATTTGTTTAAGCAACTTGAAAACTACTATTCATCAAATTCTACCTAGTAGGCAATAAAAATATTACATGATGCTGTATTTATATATTTCCTAGAGAAATTAGATTTTCTTTGAGGTGAGCACTACTGAACCTCAAATTTAAAATTGGAACTTTGGGACTGAGATCTTACTTATTGGTCTGTGATTAGCAGAAGAGAATTTAGCATTCATTTCATGTTCTTTACAAGGGGCTACCTTTGAAAAGCGTTTGGAAACTTCAGATCGTGCAGAATGCAGCTGCGAGAGCAATCATGGACTTTCCAAGATATGCCCATGTCACACCAACACTCTGCAGTCTGCATTGGTTGCCGATCAATTTCTGGGCACAATTCAAAGTGTTGGTTATGACCTATAAAGCCCTTCATGGCATCGGACCAGAATACCTCCGGGACCGCCTTCTGCCTCACGAATCCCAGCGACCGGTTAGGTCCCACAGAGTTGGCCTTCTCCGGGTCCCGTCGACTAAACAATGTCGTTTGGCGGGACCCAGGAGAAGAGCCTTCTCTGTGGCGGCCCCAACCCTCTGGAACCAGCTCCCCCCGGAGATTAGAACTGCCCCCACCCTCCTTGCCTTTCGTAAAGTTCTTAAGACCCATCTCTGCCATCAGGCATGGGGGAATTGACACATCTCCCCCGGGCCTATACAGTTTATACATGGAATGTTTGTGTGTGTGTTTGCTTTTAATAATGGGTTTTTTAGTGTTTTTTAAATTATTAGATTTGTTTTTTACATTGTTCTTGTTATTGTTGTGAGCCGCCCCGAGTCTACGGAGAGGGGCGGCATACAAATCTAATAAAAAAATAAATAAATAAATAAATAAACAAACAAACAAACAAATAAATAAATAAATAAATAAATAAATAGTAATTCAATTCAATTCAATTTATTAGATTTGTATGCCGCCCCTCTCTGAAGACTCGGGGCGGCTCACAACAACAATAAAAACAATATTCCAGCGAAAACAAATCTAATATTAAAAAGCACATAAAACCCTATCATATTTTAAAAAAGCAAACAACATATACATATCCAAACATAAATATAAAAAAGCCTGGGGGAAAGGTGTCTCAACTCCCCCATGCCTAGCGGTATAGATGGGTCTTGAGTAATTTACGAAAGACAAGGAGTGTGGGGGCAGTTCTAATCTTCAGGGGGAGTTTATTCCAGAGGGCCGGGGCTGCCACAGAGAAGGCTCTTCCCCTGGGGCCCGCCAAATGACATTGTTTGCTCGACGGGACCCAGAGAAGGCCAACTCTGTGGGACCTTATCGGTTGCTGGGATTCGTGCGGTAGCAGGCGGTTCCGGAGGTACTCTGGTCCAATGCCATAATCAAGAACTCCAGTATATCCAGACAGTTTTGATTAGCAAAGATCCTGGGTAACGATATGCTATTTTCACTTTCTTTTGTATGATACCTATTGGTTACAAGGTAGATAATGTGAAGGCTTTTAATTTCCTTTGCCAATAGAAATGGGTCTTCATACCATTTCAAATCTTGATTAGTCATTTTATATATTGAGAGATTCCTTTTGCCTCAGCCAGTATCCCAGCCAAACACAAAATAAATGAGTGTTAAGGGTGACTGTCAACATATAATTGTTTTTATAGGAAAGCCGTAAAATACTATAATTAAAGCTGTTAGTTGTTACAAGAGCAATTAACAATACAACAGACCTTCCACTCTTGAGGTCAGTTTATTGGCACCACTTGCTATAGCAGAAATGTGGTCACAAATGCTATTTTCATTTGACAATTTGCCTTTTGGAAGTTACCATTATTATATTCTATTAATACAGAAATATCAGCATTTCCTTCCTTCTCTATTATCTTTCCTGTAGAAATACACCAGTCATGGGACTAGTGGGATATTTTTTGCTGTGGTTTGAACACTAGTCCTGTTTTGTCTCCACACGTGGCTTCTGCATAATGAATGGTAGACACTTCCTGTCTTAAAGAATCTTCAGTCTAAATATACCAAATAGACAAGAGTGAAATGACTTCCCTCAGGCCATGGCAGATGGCCTGTGGCAGATTAAAGCTGGGATTAGTTGTGTAGGATTGTACAAGCTTGGCATGTCTGTTTTCCATGTATTGTAACCTGATTTCTCCAGTTGGCCTTGGGACATCTAAATGATTCATAGAAAAAAAATGGAATAAATAGGCTTCCAGGTTGCAGAAACTTTTGCTAATATGAACCTTTATATAAACTGGAAGGCTATTCTAATGTTCCTGAGAAATAAATATGAATGCACAGAACCAAAGTGCTGCTTTGAGGCCTCAGCATGGGAAAGGTAATAAGTGGGCACCAAATGTTTATTAACTTGTTTGTTTGTTTATCAAATTTATTTGCAGCCCATCTCACAGTTCAGACGACCATATAGAATAGAACAGAACAGAATTTTATTGGCCAAGTGTGATTGGACACACAAGGAATTTGTCTTGGTGCACATGCTCTCAGAGATGGGCAATGGGAATGATGAAAAGATTAATAGTAGTGCAGACTTAGGAAATAGTTTGACAGTTTTGAGGGAATTATTTATTTAGCGGGGCGATGGTATTTGGGAAAAATACGTTATTGTATCTAGTTGAAAAGGCCAAGGAACGAGAAACCTTATGGCTGATATTCACTGGATAATCGGAAAAACCAAACAATATATTTAAAAAAATAGTCAATATGTGCTTCAAAAGGCCTTTGGTCTTGGTGGTGGTGTCAAATTGTGAAATGTTTTTAGAGCAGAGTCCCCAAACTTGGCAACTTTCAGACTTGTGGACTTCAACTCCACAAGTCTTATTTTTAAAAATTTTGTATTAAATTTCTTCATTTAAAAAACATATAACATACAATAAAAAAAGAAACCTCATACAATACACAAATATAATAAATAAGTATATATAATCAAAAAGAAACATAATCAAAGGAAAAAAACAAATGAAAAGAAAAGAAAAGAAAGAAGAAAGGTCAACAAATACTAAAAAAGAAAAGAAAATCTTATCACAACAAGTATTAAATAACAATAAATTAACATATTTATTTCATGCTTTGTGAGGAGAAAGAGAAAAAAAAAACAAAGAAGAAAAAAACCCTGAGTTTTATCTTGTCTTTCATCTGGCATTGGGTTATCGGTGTTCAATCATTCATCTTGGTTTATTAAGAATTTGTCCATAAGTTCATTATTTGCTTACCGCCTTATGTTAAGTTTATATTTAATATTAGTAACTTAAAAATTATTATTTCTATGAATAAATTATAAATAATGAAATCCATTGTAACTTCCAAAACGAAACAATAAAAAGAAAAAAAATATTAGAATAGTATATTGTTATTTGTATTGTAATTTTAGTTTTCTTTTCTTTTTGCAAACCAATCACAAAAATACTTCCAAATTTTATAATAGTCGGTGTCTTCTTTGTTTCTTAATTTTAATGTTGGTCTTAAAATTGCCAAGTTTGAAGACCTCTGCTTTAAAAAATAAAGTCCCATACATTTCATTGCCCTCATGCAAAATCTGTACACAACCTAGTAAACCACAGTTTGAATGCATCATAGTAAAAACAGACTGGTCAGCAAAAGAAGGAGACAAGGCTTTATATTCTTTATTTATTCAGCCTATGAGTTGAATAAACATTGAGGGAAGCCGAGGTTGAAAAAGATGAGGCAGGTTTAAAATTGGAAGAAGAAGCATCAATAACCCATGCTGTGCCGATGACACTACTCTGATAACTGAAAATGCAAACAATCTGCAAGAGCCAATAATGAAAGTCAAGGGGCAGAGCGGGGGAAAAAATGCACCGAGATTAAATATAAAGAAGAACAAACAAATTATAGTCAGTGCAATAACCAGCCATGGAACTCACAATAAAGGTAGTGAAGTGCTGGATAGCTTCTGCCTTTTAGGATTAACTATAAACAGTAAAGAAACTAGCAAGCAAGAAGTACACCACAAATTCGCACTTGGTAGTGTAGGAAGTTAGCATCCACCTCTCTCCTAGGAAAATGAGATATTTTAGGAAATATTAAAAGGGCAGAATATTTCCCCTAAAAGAGAGGCAGAACTCACTACCCCCTCCATCTTTTTCAATGGGCCATTAAGACCTGGGCCTGTCTATTCTACATAATCAAGATCTACCTCCTTCAGGCAGAGCCATAATAGGAATTGCCCAAAGTCCTTTCATTACATCATCACCAGGGGTGGGTTCCTCTTACCTTTCCTACCGGTGCCCATCGTGATGTCCCCATGCACAATTTTACTTACATGCAGGCTCAGAGGGACGATTTTACTTCCGTGCATGCTCAGAAACTTGAAAAACTGTAAAAAAAATTAAAAAATGGTGGCATGCTTTGTTTATTTTGAATTCTGGTCCAGAGAAGTTGTGCAAGGGGAAAATCCATTCATAATTAAACCATAGGTCAATTGATATTTATTGGTGTCAGGGTTGCCCGAACTTGTTCCCTTAGCAAAGAAAGATCCTCAACTCCAATTGTAGTGAAACATATACTTTTACTTAAAGTCAAGTAGATTACAGTAAAGTCAATACTGATCTGAAGATTCACATGCCAATTTTTCCCACTTAACTTTCCCCATCTAGTTCTTTCCCGATTCCTCCCCTTTGATGGTCCCTTATTGTCCAATTATATTTGAATAAATTGTTTGGTAACTGTCTTTTCAATGGCAGGTGGACTGGTTCACTGTTGCATTCCATTCGCAATGCTTCGCCCTTGAGATGACGTTTCCAGAAGTCACAATGAATAGTTACTTCCCCTCTCCCATCTGGCTTCCTCCACACACACACACACCCTCCGTAATCCATGACAGACTGTGAAACTAGCAAATGGGAAGCTCAGGATATGATGGCAATTATGACAATTGGTATTCATTGCCAGGGCCACCATCAGGAATTTTGGGGCCCCATACAGCCTAAGTGTCTGCCCCCCCCCCCGCCATTTTAAAACTATTTTAAGTCGCCAAGCCACTCCATCCCCCGGGGATCATTTCCCGCTTCACGCCAAGTGAGGCGGTCCCATAGGCCAGTGTTTCCCAACCTTGGCAACTTGAAGATATCTGGACTTCAACTCCCAGAATTCCCCAGCCAAAGTTGTCAAGGTTGGGAAGCACTGCCATAGGCTATTTCAGGAACTGGGTTAAGCCGATTGTGTGGACTCGTCCAGGAGAAAGAAAGAAGCAGGAGTGACAAGGGAAAGAAAGATCCTGGCATTGGTCAGGCGGAGCGAGGCTTATTTACAGCTCCTTGGCACTTCTCCCTTCTTGTTGACAAAACCATGTGCTTTCTAGCGAGGGGAGAGGGGAGGGGGATCCCACACCCCGCAGCCACCGGAGAGGAGCTGGAAAGGACGAGGGGAGAGAAAAACCAGGGTACCAGCAGTCAGGCGGGTGTCTTGAGGGGGCACTCCCATCTGGAAGGAAGGGAAGAAAGGCAAGGGCGAGCTATGAAAGAAGGAAGGAAGGAAGGAAGGAAGGAAGGAAGGAAGGAAGGAAGGAAGGAAGGAAGGAAGGGTAAAAGGGGCGATCAAGAGAGGAATGGGTGAATGAATGGACGGAGGGTGGGAAGGAAGGAAGGAAAGAGGGAAGGGACAGGAACACAGGAAGGGTGCAAAGAAAGCAAGGAAAGGTGTGAAAGGGGAGAGTAAGAGAGGAAGGAGTGAAAGAAGGGAGTGAGGGAGGAAAGAAGGAGAAGGAAAGCAAGAAATGGAGGGAAGGAAAGAAAGAAAGAAAGAAAGAAAGAAAGAAAGAAAGGGGGAAGGGACAGGAATAGAGGAAGGAAGGAAGGAAACTTATGAAAGGGGAGAGTAAGAGAGGAAGGACTGAAGGAAGGGAGGGAGGGAAGAAGGTAGGAAGGAGAAAGAAAAGAAGAAATAGAGGAAGGGAAGGTAAAAGAGAGAAAGAAAAAGAGCAATAAAGAGAAAGAAAGAAAGAGAATGAAAGAGAAATAAAAAGAGAGAGGGGGAATGAAAGAAATGGAAGGAGGGAAGGAAGGAGAGAAAGAAAGAGGAAGAAAGAAAGCAAGAGAAAGAAAAACAGAATGAAAGAGCAAGAGAGAAAGAGAGAAAGAAAGAAAAAGAAATGAAAGAAAGAAAGAAAGAGGAAAGAAAGAGAATGAAAGAGAAATAAAAAGAGAGGGGGAATGAAAGAAATGGAAAGAGGGAAGGAAGGAGAGAAAACAAGAGAAAGAAAGAAAGCAAGATAAAGAAAAAAGAATGAAAGAGCAAGAGAGAAATAGAGAAAGAAAGAAAAAGAAACGAAAGAAATTGTGATTTTGACTATGCCGGCTCCTTCCCTCCCCCGCTCCCGGCTCCCCACAAACCACCTACCCCTCTACCGCAAGAGGGAAGTGCCCGAGGCGCCGGGTTCTTCCCTTTCTCCCTCGCCCGCATCCTTGCCGCGGTGACTCACCAGGAGAAGGCTGGAGACCCACGCGGCTCCTCGGGGGGCCTTGCGGAAGGTGGCGGCGGAAGCCCCCATGGCCGGCGCTGGGTGCGAGGAAGGATGCTTTCTGCGTGGGCGGAGGCCAAGAGCTGAGAAGGGCACGCCTTGCCCACCCTCGCCGGAAGAGCTGCCCATCTAGAAGTCCCGCTGCCCCATTGCCCGGCAGGGGATGATGGGCAAGGTACGCCTCGGGGAAGAAGGGCAGGGTGGGAAGGAAAGGAGGGGGCTGGTGGGGTTTAGGAAAGGGGAGCCCGCCAGGCACGAGGGAATGCTGGCCGCGCGGGGCTCCGAGGCCAGCCTTGCAGCTCCTCGGCGGGAGGAGCCGAAAGCCACCGGGAGAGGACTGGGCTCAGCAGGAGAAGCGCCCCCCCCCCATTACTCAAATTCCCTGGGCCCGTGACACCACTCCCAGTAGTACCGGTCTATCGGCGGCCCTGTTCATTGCATTAGAATAATAGGAGTGCTTGCTTTAAAGGTGACTTAGACTCAAGATCTACTAAACCAATATTTATTTGTTTATTTATTTATTTGTTTGTTTGTTTATTTATTTATTTATTTATTTATTTCGACTTCTATGCCGCCCAATCCCAATGGGATTCAGGACAGCTTACAGCAATATAAAAAACACACTACAATAATAAAAATAAGTCAAATATTAAATACAAAAACAATAAAACCCCATTATAAAAATCCATAAAGCAAGCAGTCCAATCAAAACATACCACTCAAACACAATTTGGCCATGACAGATGTAAATGTTCATGGCCCCCAGGACTGCCAACAAAACCTGGTGTTCACAGACTTTCGGAAGGCCAGTAGGGTGGGGGCAGAACGGACATTGGAGAGGGGGGGATTTGGTTCCATAGAGCCAGGGCAGCCACAGAGAAAGCCCTCCCCTGCGGTCCTGCAACCTGCATTGCTTAGTCCAGTGTTTCCCAACCGTGGCAACTTGAAGACATTTGGACTTCAACTCCCAGAATTCCCCAGCCAGCGAATGCTGGTTGGGGAATTCTGGGAGTTGAAGTCCAGATATCTCCAAGTTGCCAAGGTTGGGAAACACTGGCTTAGTCAACGGGACCTGGAGAAGGCCAACCCTGTGTGATCTTATTGATCTCTGGGAGGTAGGCGGCAGGAGACAGTCCTGTAAATAGATAGACAGATTTTTCAATGCTGTTGAAGCACCTGTTTACATTGCATGATTCAGGCTTTAGTGCAATGAAACGAAATTTGTCCATGAGATAGAAGGTGTGGGAAGTCTACTGTTAATATTTTCAATAGAATAAAGGAGTAGAATGTTTGTTTCTGGCACCAAAGATTCTGGCTGTGTCACATGTCAAGATCAGGATAGCTTTTCCAGTGGACAGGCTACAATAAGGGAAGTTAATATCTTCTCACAATGGTACTTAATAGATCTCATTTCTATTGCAAAGAAATGAAAAATCTCTATTAAACCTGGGAATCTGTAACCTGGGAGTCTTCTGGACACATAGATTTCAACTTCCAGAAGTTTCAGAAGTAGCTACTTATTTTCAGGAGTTGGGCCTTGTAACTGGAGAAGATGAGCTGCTCTACATATACCAGCAAACACAAGTTTTAGCAGAATGAAAGTGGACCATCTAAGAGAACATGGCCAGTGAGATATCCAAGCTATAGTTACTGCCTTAGAAATCTGTCTGTCTCTTGTTACGCTATTGAACATCTACTGTATAAGCATATGGATTTCTCTGGAGTTTACAGGGGCATACCTTACAGCAGTGATTTTCAACCTTTTTTGAGCTATGGCACATTTTTTACATTTACAAAACCCTGGGGCACATTGAGGGGGGGGGGCTAAAAAAAGTTTGGACAAATTTTTTTTCTCTCTTCCTCCCTTTCGCTTTATTTCTCTCTCCCTCCCTCTTTCTCTCCCTTCTTTTTTCTCTCTCTCTCCATCCCTCTTTCTTTCTCTCTTTCTTCCTTCCTCTTTTTTTTGCTCTCTTTCTCCCTCCCTCCCTTCCTCTTTGTCTTTCTCTCTCCCACCTTCCTTCCCTCTCTTTCTCTCTCTCTTTCTTTCTCTCTCTCTCTCTTGCTCTCTCTCTTGTTTTCTTGTTTTCTCTCTCTCTTTCTTTCTCTCTCTCTCTCTTGCTTTCTTTCTGTCTCTTGTTTACTTTTTCTCTCTCTTGCTTTCTTTCTCTCTCTCTCTCTCTTGCTTTCTTTCTCTCTCTCTTGCTTTCTTTCTCTCTCTCTCTTGCTTTCTTTCTCTCTGTTTTCTTTCTTTCTCTCTCTCTTTCTTTCTTTCTCTCTCTCTCTCTTGCTTTCTTTCTCTCTCTCTTATTTTCTTTCTCTCTCTGAGCTTCGCGGCACACCTGACCATGTCTCGCGGCACACTAGTGTGCCGCGGCACACTGATTGAAAAACACTACCTTAGAGATTGCAAAATGCTTGAGGATGGAGGGGTGGAGAGGGGAGATTGACTTTCATTCACTGACCATCCATTGTTATTCAGTATAAGCCTCCCAGCCTTCTATTCCCCCCTCCATCTCTCCCACACAAACATCAGAAGCAGAAGGAAAAAAAACATGCTGTTAACATAGAAGGATTAACCATCAATAGTAATTTTAATGAGGGTGAAGAACATAATTGGTAAATAGATTGTGGAAGGGTGAGATGAATCTCGACAGTCACGCTCAACACCTGTACTTTTATCTCCAAAAATATGTATTGTGTAGCACAATTATTCAGAAACCCTATAAAAATAAATGGACCAATAAAGATTATCATTGATTATATAGAACCCAAGAAAAAAAATTGTAACTTAATTCTTGCACAGAATATTTCAATTTATTGGAAACCATTGTTGTAACCCAACATCAATGAAAACTGAAAAGCGGTGCCTTTTAATACTTAGAAATATAACATGAAATAGCAGATTAATGGAGGGAACTTGCTTGTAATTACTGAATGTGCAGATGGACAGAAATCAAGATAATCACAAGGGAAGCATCTGTGACTCAGATATTTCTTCCAAGATTGGATTTATTTCCTTCAGACACTATTTCCTATCAAATTTAGTAAAAACAAAGGCTTCTAAAACAGCACTTGCAATGACAATTAATAAAAATCAAGGACAAATGTTTAATTATATTCACTGTGCGCTAGAACTAATATTTATGTGAACATTATTATGTCTGAGTCATCTTCTTCCACTGGAATGGATCTTTAAATTTCCTTCCTGCCCATTCAGTCTGTATACAAAAGTGCTCATTTCCAATATGTTTCATGCATTATGATATCTATATTCTGGTTTAGGGTACCCAGAAGTTAATTCTCTACATCAGGCATGGCTGCCATATTAATAGTTCTGGATCTTCTGCCATCCGTTAAAAGGCCCTGGGTTATACAACTTTATGAGTTTTTGATATGTCTATAAAGCTGGCCTGGGCTGGCCTGTAAAATGATTTGCCAGGAAGGAGCCATCAGGAAGGGGCTGTATTCTAGGAACTTTTCCAGGAAAGCAGGAAGAGCTTGGATTAGAAGTTGCAATTCAGGGTTGAGTATGGGATTTTTTTTTTGAGGGTGGGGAAGATGACTGCCAGTCCCTCTTACTTCTTCCTCTTGATAGATTGAGAATTTCCAAGGCTAAGGTTGTCTGCCTTGTTTTTCTTCTCCTGCTTTGTCTCTCCTGATTCCATGGGCATTCCCTAATGACTTTGACTATCCTGGTATCCAGGGCTGGCTCCTCCATTCTTTGCATGGCTATGTTGACATACAGCCAAGCAGAGAATGCATTAAAATAATATTGATTGGCAGTGCCATGCCCAGGGCTGGCCCATCTTGATTTTTTTCATCCTTAACACAACATAGAATAAAATAGAATAATGACTTGTAGCATAAAGAAACAAATAGAACAGAATAACAGAAAAGCAGAGTTGGAAGGGATCTCAGAGGTCTTCTCCAATGCACTTGCAAGGAGAGTCCAGGATGGGTAATTCTCAATCTGATTGGTCGGGACTGAGTTTAATTTAAATATTAGGGAGTCACCGCCCCCTTAGCCCCCCAGTCTAAAAACTCAGTCGCAGTAAAAGGGACTTTGAGTTTGTTCTCCTTTCTTTTTTTGTTTTACAAATGAGTTTTATTAATAAAATGTATTAATATATTTTTCTCTCTTTTGCTTTTGTCTTTCAGGTGCAGCAGGGGGACTGGATTTCCTCGGGCAGCCAGGGTTTAAACCTCCAGAGGGTTTGCTCTGCCAGCTGCTGCTCCTCTGTGATTCTCCCCACATTGTGAAAAGGGCCTGTGGGAGACAGAGAGAGCCCCCGGGCTGCCTGCTTCCGTGGCAGCGCCCGGTAGCCGAGGGGGTGACTGCCGCCTCGGGGGGGTCCGCCCCTCCCGGCGCGAATAGGTCACAGGCCGCCTGTCACTTCGGACAGGGGCCTCCTGAAGGGCTTCACAAGCGCCCCCCCCACCGCTCCGCGCTATTTTGATTAGCGCTACGAACCCTGCCAGCTGAGAGGAGCGATCGGCAGCGGCGAGGCCTCAGTGGGGGAGCCGACGAAAGAGAAGCCGGAGGGCGGGAGAGCTTGGCTTCCCGCCCATTTCCATGGCAACGGCCCGGCGGCCATCTTGGGAGGCCGCAATGAGCCGAAAGGCCCCTGACGCGCCCATTTGTATCCAGGGTTGCCGGGGCAACGGCCCGGTGGCCATTTTGGAGGCACATCGGCCGAGAGAGCTGCTTCGCGCCCAAATGTATCAAGGGTTGCCATAGCAGCAGGCCGTTATTGCTCTCGCCAGGCTGCCCCCTCCCCAGTGCCGGTGAGGGGCGTTTCCCATTGGCTCAGCTTCTGAGGGCCTATTTCTATTACAAAGACACGCAGGCGCTTTTCTGCCCTGCCCTCGTGTCTCTTGCCGGTGGTGTGTGAGCAGAGTCGTTTCTTCACCCTCGCAGATTGCTAATTGTGAGTTGTTTTGAATCCATGGCTGATCAAACGGTCCAGGCCGGGGAGGAGGCCGGTGCCAACAGGCCCAGTACCCCCAAGGAGAGGGCTTCCAAGTCCAAATCTAAATCCTCCCAGGGGGCTTCGCTTAGAGAAGCGGAGAAGCGCATCAAAGCGCTTGAAAAACAGCTTGAGGCCTCCCAGAGATCTTCTGCATCTACTGCTCAGCCTTTAGGTGCCATTCCCCCGCCAGCCTCCCCCATTTTCACCTCAGGGGTTGTAGGCTCGGCCTCTGAAAGGGATTGGTCACCAGAGAGGCCTTTCCAATCCTCCATTTCTCCCAGGCCAGAGGCCCTCGCGTTTGGAAAACAAGCCACGTGGCCCTGCACATTCGCTGCTCCACAGCCTATCCATCCACAAGGTGGGCAGTCACAAGCAGCCACATTCACCCCCACGGCAGCTGGATTACGCACTGCGCAGGATGCCTGGCAGAGTATGCCCCAGGCCCTGCAGGACTTAATTGTTAGTGCATATACTCAGGGGCAGGCTAGTGTGGCTCAGCAACAGCAGCTACCAGCAGATCCTGCTCCACCTAGGTTCAGGGACCCCTGGATAGCTCCAGCCACTCAATCCATGCTGGAGTCCAAAGATGATGATGAATTTTCCAGGGATGAGTTCAGCGAGGCGGAGGAGGACTTATCCGGAGATGAACAACCACCTGAACTGCCTGCACTGCCCGGTTTGTTCAAATCCTCCCTCTTCAGGACTTTGCTGAACAAGGCAAAAATGACCATTGACCAGGCGGGAGAGGGAGGTCAGGGAGCTCCTTCAGCTCTGGGTCAGCCTGCAGGGGGCCTATTTGGGTTTCCACAGCAGGAGACTGTCAATGTCCCATCATCCCACTTGTTCCTGGAGACAGTACAGCGCCCATGGGAGAACCCTGCGACACCCCAGGGCCCGTCTAACCTGGACAAGCGCTTCTACACCTTTGACCAGGCCATGGAGGATCTCTTAGAGCTACCCATAGTGGACAAACCAGTAACCGGCCTGGTCTCGAATGCCCTTGTTCCTTCGGAGTCTCAAGAAGGATTAAGGGCTGAGGACAAGAGGGCGGACAATGTCATTCGCAGGACTCATCAGATGTCAGCCTGGGCTGTAAGGGCTGCTTCTGCGGCCTCCTTCTTTAATCGAGCTACGCTCCTCTGGATAAAAGACATCCAGTCCAGAGTGGATCCCCAAGATGCGAGGCTGCGCCAGGACCTGAACAAACTGCTGGCGGCCACAGAGTTTTCCGCAGACACAACAGTTAATGCCGCTAAGTTCGCGTCCAGAGCAATGGCCTCGTCGGTCGCCTCCCGCAGACTCATCTGGTTGAGGAATTGGCAGGCCGATGTCAAATCAAAATGGGCCCTTGCTTCTTCACCGTTCAAGGGCAAGAAGCTCTTTGGAGAGATCTTGGACGACGTATTGGTGGAGGACAGGGACAAGAAAAAGGTCATGCCCAACTCCAGCAAAAAGCAAGGAAGGCGCTTTGCCCCCTACCAACGGAGGCAGCCCTTTCGGAATGACCTCACCTCGGCCAATAACCAAAGGTCGAGGTCCTACTTTCCAGGATCCTTTGGCCAGAGTTCCTTTCGTTCGGACAGGAACCAGCAATTCGATCGCGGATCCTTCCAGGGCCGCCGCCCGTTTAGAGGTTCCGGCAGGGGGTTCAGGAAAACCAAATGACTCTCCTATGGACATTCCTTTGGGCGGCCGGCTAATCCATTTCTCAGACGTCTGGACAAACACCTCATCGGACCCATGGGCGACTGCCACGGTCTCACAAGGCCGGCAGATCGAGTTTCTTCGCCCTCCACCTTGCCGCTATCTACCTTGTCGTGCCCCCTTGGATATTTCCAAGAAGAGACTCCTCTACCAAGAGGTGTCCCACCTGTTGGAGATAGGAGCAATCGAGGAGGTCCCCCTACTTCAACAGGGTATGGGTTTCTACTCGGCGATCTTCTTGGTCCCGAAGTCTTCAGGAGGGGCACGTCTCATACTGAACCTTCGGCGGCTGAACCTCTATGTAAAGTACAGGAGGTTCAGAATGCATTCTCTGCGCTCCATTCTGGCCGCCATCCGCCAAGGGGACTACATGACGTCCATAGACCTAAAGGAGGCCTACCTCCATGTCCCCATTTTTCGGCCTCACCGTCAATATCTGCGTTTCAGCCTAGATGGGGCCCATTTTCAATACAGGGCCATGCCTTTCGGGCTCTCATCGGCCCCAAGATCCTTCACGAAGCTGCTGGATGTCCTGACGGCAGGTCTCAGGCAGCAATCGGTGCGCCTGATGGCCTATCTAGACGACATCGTGATTCTGTCCAGGACAAGAGACCTTGCTTTTCAGGACTTACATCTAACCATACAGACGCTCCAGGATCATGGCTTTTCGGTCAACTTCGACAAAAGCCACTTGACTCCCACGACTCGTCTAGCTCACCTGGGGACCAGCATAGACTCCAGGAGGGGCCTTGTCTTCCTGTCCCAGGAGAGGCAGTCCACCATCAGGGAGCTCGTGCGGGGCTTGGCATCACAGCGATACCCCAGACTCTCCTTCCTGTCCAAACTTCTCGGTACACTGGTTTCATGTATCGATGTCATCCCTTGGGCCAGGTATCACCTACGGCCTCTACAATGGTTCCTTTTGCCATTCCAGAGGAAGAAGATCAGCCATTCCCACCTACAAGTACATCTCGACTCAGAGGTTCGACGGTCCTTACGGTGGTGGGTATCCCCAGCTCTAACAAGGGGTTCCCTCTTTCTGGAACGATACCTTCTCACGGTGACAACAGACGCCAGCTTGACTGGGTGGGGAGCCCATCTTTCCTCGAATCTGGCCCAGGGCCTTTGGAATCCATCGGACCTGAGGGAGGTGAACATCAACTTCCTGGAGTTGAAGGCGGTTTCCCTGGCTCTCCTCAGTTTCGCAGACCTGGTCAGGGGTCAGCATGTCCTAGTTCGGACCGACAACGTCTCCACCCGGTCTCACATCAACAGACAGGGGGGGACACGGTCTCGACGACTGATGAGGGAGTCGGAGTCCCTACTCAGGTGGGCGGAGGCCAACCTTGCTTCCCTGTCAGCGGAGCACATCTCGGGGGTGGAGAATGTGTGCGCGGACTGGCTGAGCCGGGAGACCTTGGATCCAGGGGAGTGGCAGCTGGATCCCGCTGTTTTTCAGGACATTGTTCAAAGGTTCGGGAGGCCACTCATGGACCTGTTTGCTACTCAGAGCAACTCTCAGCTCCCACGCTTCTTCTCCCGCTTCCCGACCCCGGGTGCGGAGGGGGTCGACGCCCTTCGAATTCAGTGGCCACCAGGTCTTCTGTACGCATTTCCACCGATCTCCATCATCCCCAGAGTAATGCGGAAGATTCTGGAGCAACGAGCGGAGGTGCTGTTGCTGGCTCCTTACTGGCCTCGCCGCATCTGGTTTGCGGACTTGATGCAACTGTCCGTGTCACCCCCCTGGAGGATCCCGGATCACCGGATCTCCCTCTCACAGGGCTCAATCTCCCACCCAGAGCCTCAGTGGTGGCAGCTGACCGTGTGGAGATTGAGCGGCAACATCTAAAGCGTCAAAATTTGCCAGATGCAGTTATCGACACGATTCAGGCTGCTCGCAGACCTTCGACAAGACGAATCTACCAGGCAACCTGGGCTTCCTTTTCCAGGTTCTGTGAGGAGCGGGAGGTGGATCCACAAAAAGCTTCCCCTCCCTTGGTCTTAAGCTTTCTTCAGTCAGGCCTAGAAAAAGGACTCGCGCCTAACACCTTGCGCCGTCATGTGGCCGCCTTATCCACAATCATAGGTGGAGACAGTTACCGTTCCCTCGCCAGACATCCTTGGATCAGGGACTTCCTGAAAGGGGCCACCAACATCAGGCCACCACCAATACATCGGTTTCCTTCCTGGGATTTGTCGTTGGTACTCCATGCCTTAACGGGTCCCCCATTCGAACCGTTTCGCCATATATCGCTCAGAATGTTAACACTCAAGACTGCCTTCTTGGTGGCAATTACATCTGCCAGGCGGGTCTCTGAGATTGCAGCTTTCTCTACCAGAGAGGACCTCTGTAGGTTTCACCCTGATAGAGTTGTATTGAGACTGGACCCAGCCTTTCTTCCTAAGATCAACTCCACCTTTCACAGGGCACAGGAGGTAGTGCTTCCGGACTTCTGTAGCCATGGGACTCACCCTTAGGAGCTGCGGTGGCATAAGCTCGATGTGAGACGAGCTTTGAAGATTTATATCCGCAGGACTCAGGACTTCAGGACTTCGGAGGCTTTATTCGTCTCCTTTGCAACTAGAACCTTGGGCACCAGAGTCTCTTCTAGGACAATAAGCCGCTGGTTGTGTGATTGCATCAGAGAGGCTTACCGATCTAAGGGATCACCTGTTCCACAGGGACTTACTGGACATTCCACACGCAGCACGGCTACTACAGCGGCCTGGAGGACCCAGGCTTCACTGGAAGACATTTGTAGGGCGGCCACTTGGGCAGCTCCGTCCTCATTTGTCAGACACTATCGAATTGACTCCTTTGCCTCTGCGGAGGCAGCTTTTGGGAGGAGGGTATTACAGCGGGTGTGTTCCTTTTCTGAGCCCCCGGTCCGATCTTCTCCCTCCCTTAGTTAATGTCTTGGGTATATCCCATCCTGGACTCTCCTTGCAAGTGCATTGGAGAAGAACCGTTGAAACTTACCTGAACGGTCTTCTCGATGCACTGCAAGGAGAGTCCAGACCCACCCGAATTCGGGACCGGGGTTACTGTTAGCAGGTTATCTTGCATGGTTTAATAAAGTTTGTTAGTTTTTACTGCTCCTTCGTTTTCTTTTAGACTGAGGGGCTAAGGGGGCGGTGACTCCCTAATATTTAAATTAAACTCAGTCCCGACCAATCAGATTGAGAATTACCCATCCTGGACTCTCCTTGCAGTGCATCGAGAAGACCGTTCAGGTAAGTTTCAACGGTTCTTCTAGTCCAACCCCTTGCTTGAGCAGGAGACCCCATATCATGTCAGATTATTCTATTCTGTTCTGTTCTGTTCTATTCTATTCTATTCTGCTCTACTCTACTCTACTCTACTCTACTCTACTCTACTCTACATCACTTAAAATTACAGTAATTTCCTTAACAGCCATGAAAAAATGGTCCCAAATTTGGATATGTCCTTCGGGAGTCCTTCAGGAGTTGGGTGACATATAAGTCTAAATAAATAAATAAATGTGAGACACTTAACAACCGCTTTGCTTAGCAATGGAAATTCTGATCCCAATTGGAGTCATAAGTCAAGGACTACCTGTATTTAAATTCCTTGTTTCTTGGCCTGACCTTTGAGACAACTTTAAACAATTCTTGCCCATCTTATAATAATGATAATAATAATAATAACAACAACAACAACAACCACCACCACCACAACAACAACAACAACAACAACAACAAACAAAAACAACAACAACAGAGTTGGAAGGGACCTTGGAGGCCTTCTAGTCCAACCCCCTGCTTAGGCAGGAAACTCTAAACTACTTCAGACAGATGGTTATTCAACATCTGCTTAAAAACTTCTAGTGCTGGGGCATTCACAACTTCTTGTATGTATGCGATAGCTTTTCAGACCTTGAAGAAAACTATCATATCTCCATGAAGTCTTCTATTTTCCAAGCTGGATATTGAAACCATCCTCTGCTACCATGTCAGGATGAGCGTAATTAAAGTCGGCTTGGACCTTAAATCATCCTGGAGGTGATGGATTGAGAGAGCAGACATTTGTTTTCAAAGCAAGATTTCTTTTTATTATAAAAGTAGAAAACTACATATGTCACGAGGGACAAATGAAAAATACATCTTCACATGATGGCTGCTAAGATAGGAATGAATTAGCAAATATGGAGAAAAAGATAAAGACAGATGTGAGATATAATGACGTGGCAGGATTTTACATCATAGTAGGAGGATCTAATACAACACGCACACAGTTAACTATTTAATTACTGAATGACTCTGAATGTCTCTGGGGCTGTCAATATTCAGCGTGACAGGATGTACCAGGTTTTTTCCAAGCATTGCTCATGTTTTTTTTCTCTTTCCAGTCCCTTTGGGTTCTGATTTGCTGCCTTCTGGAGATATTCCAGCTTTTCAATGTCTTACAGTCAATTTGCATAAACCTTTTTATTTATTGAAAAACCTTGAGCATTCAAACTCTACATTTTATCGTTTGGGGGCCTGTCAGTCAATGGCGGTTTAGAGGGACTTGAGCCATTGTCAGCCCTTCAAAGTAGATCAGGCTAGAGATCTAATGTCATGTAGGTCAGCACCACTTTTATATAAAGCTAGAGAAAGAAAATCTTGCAAGTCTGGATGTGTTTCCACCCCCCTCCCTCTTTGTATCTTCTTGAGAATTAGGGTGAAGCTGGTGGTTAGATGCTGCCACACTGCCTTTGTCATTCTGATTTCAGAGAAGTGCAGCAAGAGCCATTCCACTTGTCTCTTCCAACTTAAATAACACATGAAAGTTTAAACCTAATGGGATATTATTGTTACAGTCTTCACTTCCTGTAGCTATTAAGAGCTTCTCTGCCTCCAGCAGGGACAGCTAAAGCTATTGACCTTTTATGTCTCAAAGTGAGCAGAAAGGGACCAAACCTTTAATTCCTTGACTCCTGGATCGGTTGCAGCTGCTCCAAAAACCTGTCGCACATAGCCTTGCCAAATAAACCTTGCTACTTCTTCATGGCCTGTTTCCTAGTAGCACTGAGTGAGCCCAAGCACCTTGCCCTAAATTGGACATGCTGAGTTGGAAGAAGAAAATATTAGCAGATTGGCCCTTCTGGATTGGCTCAGTAGGTGTTTACTTGGTATGTAGGGTTTGCAAAGCCTTCATCATTTTCACCACAATGTCCTACAGTGCTTAGAATAATCAAGGCAGTAGAAAAAGATCAGGTTCTGTAAATCATTGTATTTCATAGCATTCTTGAAACCATTATGCGACGGGTAACTACAGTATGTCCATTTTAAAGCTTTTGAAGTTTAAAGGGGGTAGGTGAAAATCCTCTCTATTCAAAGACCATAAAGAAATTTCCCCGTGACTTTGGGGACCAAAACAAGGAGAGAATTGAAACATCCAAAGCAAATTCTCAAAGCTACAACAGTATTGAATAATTTACAAGCTAGCATGGGAAGAAATGTTTGCATTAAGCATTGATTCGAGAGGCACTGATTTTCAAATGCGCAAAAGACACATTGTCTCATACCGCTTCCTGGAAGTATTGAGAGAGGTTTTCTTGGATATTTTTGTTTATTATAATGTGGACTAGAAAAATTGAATAATTATTTATGGGGTTCAATCAACTAATGATGCTTGTTTCTTTAAATTATAGCTGCCCACTCCCATAGACTATGAATGGCTTATAAATACCAAATTCCAAGCAATAAAAACATATGTATGGATTGCTGAATTGTGTGATTGTTTTTAATAAGGATTTCTTTATATGTTCGGGTTTTTAATATTGGATTTGTAAATTGTATTGCTGTTGGAAGCTGCTCCGAGTCCTCGGGAGAGGGGCGGTATACACATCTAATAAATAATAATAGTAATAATAATAATAGTAATAATAATAATAATAATAATAATAATAATAATAATAATAATAATAAAACAAAAACCAAAAACCGTGGAACCCCCACTGGTAGCCCCAAGTCATATTAAACAAGGGACCCCACAAATACATCAGCACATGTACAGGAAATCTTTAACTTACAACACTTCATTTGGTGACCATTCAAAGTTACAATGGTTCTTGATGACCGTATCTTTTCTTTTGCCGCCTCTATGTTGGTTGAGGCAGGCAGGATTCCCTTGGGTACCATTTGTTGGGGTCAAGGGAAAGGGAGGGTTTTGCCTTCTATTTTTGCTCAAGATCCCCATGTACAACTGGTGGGCCACTGTGTGACACAGAATGCTGGACTCGATGGGCTTTGGCCTGATTCAGCATGGCTCTTCCTATGTTCTTATGTTCTTTTATGTACACTGAGAGCATATGCACCAAGACAAATTCCTTATGTAACCAATCACATTGGGCCAATAAAGAATTATGTTCTATTCTATTCTATTCTCACTGAAAGAAGTTACTTATGATAATTTTTCACATTTACAATCACTGCAGCATTCCCATGGTCACCTGGTCAAAATTCATATATTGGATTCATATTTATATTGGATTCATATTTATGATGGTTACACAGTGCTGTGGCCAGAGGGTTATCTTTCATGACCTTCTGACAAGCAAGGTCAATGGGGATGTCAGATTATTTAATAACTGTGTTACTAACTTAATTGCAGTGACTCACTTAATGATGTCAAGAAAGGTTGTAAGCTGGGGCAAAATTCACTTAACAAATGTTTTGCTTAGTAGCAGATATTTTGACCTCAATTGTGGTTGTATGTCAAGGACTACCTCTATATGTAGGCAAAGCCCCGTAAACATATATGTACCAATGCACACGTATAAAAAGACACACGGTCCTAGGAAAGAAGGAGAAAATGTGTTAATAGTTCAGATACAAAATAATAGCCTCTAATAATGGAATTATGCATTAGAAAAACTGTGCGACTACCAAAGTGACCTGGACATGCCCTTGTGTAGAAACTATGTATTAGTTGTTGGATTTTTTTTAAATGTATAAAAATGAATTTTTAAAAAGACACATTAGAAGTTTGTCATAATATTAAAAATCTTCAGTAGGAATTGGCTTGAAACAAGCTTAGAAAGTTATTTGGATTCACATTTATATTACTTTTGTTTCTGGAATTATTCTATCTCTTTCATTTTGTATATGTGTGATGGATATTTATTTTTTCATTTTTTTTCAGAATGAATCAACTTAAAATCTAACCTCCTTTCACAATCTCTGTATTTTGGGCAAAACTATCCTTTGTCTCATTTTTAAAAAAAATCAGATTTCCACTTAAGCAATTGCCCTAAACAGTCCTTTGGGACCTCAAAATTTCTGTGCATGACACTCAAGTAAAGGGGTACCTTACTTGCCCTTCATCATATGCACTTCCACAAAGGGGGGGGGGGATTATGATTATGTTCTGGCTATTTCTAAAAATAATAGCTGCTGTGTGAAAAACGTGTCCCTTCTGGCAATTTCTATTAATGGATATTAAGTATCTAGCAAAATCTGCTTTTGCAGGGGAGGCCGGTATGCTGGTTGGCTTTAGATAATGAGAGGGCTGGGAATTGCAACTAATGCAAGGATTCTGACGGAATGGCAGGCTGCAATCATCCATAGAAATGTAGATGAGACATAAAAGGAATTACTTTTATTGACTGAAAATGAGAATAACTATTTAGAATTGCCAAACATAAAACAGAGGATCAATACATTTGTAGGAGATATTAGAGGAGTACTGTATAAAGAAAAGAAAAGCACTTATATGTTTAGAATTACCCTAAAGTTAAATGGATTAAACTCGAGTAGAAGGCAAGGCTTTAGCTCTGCTAGAACTGTGCCTGTATGATTTAACTTGACCTTGGGAGAGCAAAATGGAAGCCTTCTGAAGAGACTGGGAAGCTTGAGTAGTTTTATTAATTTAATCTCTCATGGGATAGATTATGACACTGCAGGCTTCAGCAGCTGCCCTTGTGAAGGGTCAGCTACTAAGGATCCCCCCCACCCTTATGAGATATCAGATAGTCACCATTCAGTATAGAACAGTGATTGTGAACCTTGTTTGGCTTGGGTGCCAAAAGGGTATGTGTGCCAATAATGCAATGCCCTCCCCCTGCGCATGCGCACAAACCCCTGCAATGCCTCCCATGTATGTGTAGACCCCCCTTTCCCCTATGTGTACAGGCATCACTGGAGCCTCCGGATTTCAGGTAGAGGCCTGTTGGATCACTTTTCACCATCCCCAGGGTTCAGAAGGCTTTCCTGAAGCCTGAGGAGAGTGAAAACAGCCCAAAAGAAGGCCGAAAATCAATTGACCAGCCCACTGGAGTTGACATAGGGCAACGCCTCACATTCCCACAGATATGGCTCCAGGTGCCACCTGTGGCACCCGTGCCATAGGTTTGCTATCACTGGTATAGAATATTGTGCAGATGGGATGGCTGTGCTCTTTGAAAGAACTGATGGTGTACTCTCTCACTAGCTATAAAGGTCTTACCCACAGAAAATTGTTATAATTGTTCCTTGGATCCTTTAGATTAAATGCTGGCTAAGGAATTCTGGGAGTCAAAGTTCACACGGTCTTAAAGTTGCTAAGGTTAGGAAACACTACTTTAAATCACATTAGCTCCCTAGGGTTTGTTTTGCTCTCTGGTATTTGAGTGCCCTTTTAATGAATATAATGGCTAGTTATTTTGATGGAGGATCCAGATTAATTGACTGCAGGAAGGCGGTGTATATACTACACATTAAAGCATTTGAGGAAATGTAATCCTCATACAAGCAATGACAAAATGGGGACTGGATTAAACCACCTTTCAATGAACCCTGAGCTTTTTGAACAATCATGCCATGATGTATCACTAATTTCCCATCGAATGACATAAGAGACATAAGACATCTGTATTGTTTAACATATTTGTATTAAATGTCAACCCTGAAGTTATTATGGCTGAGGCCATCTTGGAAGCTTCGGGACTGCCACACAATAGAGGGAGGGGGGAAATTGTTAGATGGGGTTTGTAGCCAAAACAATAAAACCTTTTTTTGGGAACTCAAGACATTCCAACAGGGGGCTGGCCATAGGAGGGGCGAAGTAACTAAGCAACCAGCCTCTTCCTGGATTGAACCAGTGACATGGGTAAAGGGGAAACTTTTACTTCTAATTAGGTGAAAGCTGTGGGAACTTTAGAGTCATCGGGCCAGAATAGCTTCTGAACCGCCTTCTGCCACACAAATCACAGTGACCGATTAGGTCCCACAGAGTCGGCCATCTCCAGGTCCTGTTGACAAAACAATGTCAGCTGGTGGGACCCAGGGGAAGAGCCTTCTCTGTAGTGGCCCCGGCCCTCCGGAATCAACTCCCCCCAGAGATTAGGACTGCCCCCACCCTCCTTACCTTCCGTAAACTCCTTAAAACCCATCTATGTCGCCAGGCATGGGGAAATTGATATACCCTTAGCTGTTCCATGTTATGTATGGTTTGTTTGGGCTGTATGATTGTTTTTTATAAGGGTTTTTTAAATTGTTTTTAATATTGGATTTGGATTTGTTTGTTGTGAGCCGCTCTGAGTCCTCGGAGAGGGCAGCATACAAATCTAATTAATAATAATAATAATAATAATAATAATAATAATAGCAACAACAACAATAACAACAACAACAGTAACAATAACAACAACATCATCATCATCATCATTATTATTATTATTATTATTATTATTATTATTACATGTTGTGCCAATATACTCATAAAACTTTTATTTGAGGAACCTGCCCACCTTGGAGTTGTGATTTCTGTGGGTGCATTACTTGGAACACTGACATTTCATTTGGCTAAATTTACAAAGAATGCAAAGGTAGGACAATAGCAAACACCATGGAGCCATGATGATGAACCTTCCTTTGCTTGGGTGCCAAAAGAGGAGACACACGTATTCACAGCCATAATGCAATGCCTTCCCCCTTCATGCATGCACAACCCCCCCATGCACTGTCCCCCTGCGCATGTGCTCAGGGCTCAATGAAGCCTCCTGAGCCTGCGGATGCTGAAACACAGACCCAACAGGCCTACTGAAGTTCAGAAATGAACTTCCGATTGGACTATTGAAGGTGAAAAATGGCCCGACCAGAAGTTCATTTTTGAACTTCCGATAGACCCATTGGGTTCATTTTTCACCCTCCACAGGTTCAGAGGCTTTCCTGATGCCCGGGGAAGGTAAAAATGGCCTCTCCTGTCCTCTGGAAGGCCAAAATTTCCTGACCATAGTGCACATGCGCACTGGGACTGACATAGGGCAATGCCTTGCATGCCCTCCGATATGGCTCTGCGTGCCATAGATTTGTCATCATGGCCTCAAAGATCTTGAGAAGCTGAACCAAATGACAGAACCCAATAAGATACATTTCATCAGTGACAAATGTAAACACCTTAATTTGGGTAAGAAAAATAAAAGCCATCAGTGTGGGATGGACCGGAGTACTTGTAAAAAGAATATGGGGGTCATGCAGGACTGGAAGAGAAACATGAGCCAATGGTGTCATCAGCTTCAGACACGTACAAATGCAGGATCAAGAGAGGCGTTGTTCCTTTCCATTCTGCATTGATTAGACTGCATCTAAAATATTCTGGGAATTTGGGAGAGTGAAATGATGGCCTGATGCTCCCACTTGGAAAGTTGAGAGTTCAATCCTAGGTAGCAGCAGAGGTTTCTCTTCTAGGGTGCAAAGAAAAAAATTACTGTGAACTCCACATGGTGTCAAGAAGGGGAGCCGGACTGCAAACTCTCAGTTCATTCCAGTCACCCCGACTCTACCCCAAATTACAGTATCATAAACAGGGAGCGGTTTGGGGGGAAATTAAGAAATTAGGATTCTTTAGGCATGTTTTAGGAAGGTCGGTGACAAAACTGGATTGTGTCCAGTACTATTCAAGTATGGAAGACCTTAGGAGTAGGTGGCCAAATAACCATATGTGGACATGCCCTATAGCTGCACTGGGCAGAAGGTTGAACTAGATGAACTCCAGTGATTCCAGTTTTTACATTCTAGGATGCTATTAATTTATGTTTTTATTTATTTATTCATTTGTCCAATACACAAATAAATGGGAAGAAAAATAGACATGTGGTAATATATATAAGGGTAAAAGTGAACTTAGAGGAGAGGATATATGAAAGGAAGAGAATATATATGATAGGTGAAAGAAAGGAAAGACAATTGGACAGGGGACAAAAGGCACACCAGTGCACTTATGTACACCCCTTACTGGCCTCTTAGGAACCTGGAGAGGTCAATCGTGGAGAGTCTAAGGGAGAAATGTTGGGGGTTAGGGGTTGACACAATTGAGTCTGGCAATAAGTTCCACGCTTCGATAACTCGATTGTTGAAATCATATTTTTTACAGTCAAGTTTGGAGCGGTTCGTATTAAGTTTGAATCTGTTGCGTGCTCTTGTGTTGTTGCGGTTGAAGCTGAAGTAGTCATTGATCAGTAGGACGTTGCAGCATATGATCTTGTGGGCAATACTCAAATTGTGTTTTAGGCGCCGTAGTTCTAGGCTTTCTAGGCCAGAATTGTTAGTCTATTTTCATAGGATATTCTGTTTCGAGTGGAGGAGTGAAGGGCTCTTCTGGTGAAATATCTTTGGACATTTTCAAGGGTGTTGATGTCTGAGATGTGGTATGGGTTCCAGACAGATGAGCAGTAGTCTAGGATGGGTCTGGCAAAAGTTTTGTAGGCTCTTGTGAGTAGAGTGAGATTGCCTGAGCAGAAGCTGCGTAGGATCAGGTTAACAACTCTAGAAGCTTTTTTGGCGATATTGTTGCAGTGGGCTTTAGCACTTAGGTCATTCGATATTAGTATTCCAAGGTCTTTTACTTAGTGTGGGTTAGCAGTGAGAGATTGTTTATTCAGTTCGTATGTGCGGTTTGGATTCTTTTTGCCGATGTGGAGGGTAGAGCATCTGTTGGTTGATATTTGAAGTTGCCAGGTATTAGACCAGTCTGAGACAAAGTCCAGGTCTTTTTGGAGAGTGAGTGTGTTGTCAGTGGTGTTGAAAAGTTTCACATCGTCGGCAAAAAGAACACAGTTGCTTTTGATATGGTCACAGAGGTCATTGATGTAGAGAATGAAGAGAGTAGGACCTAGTACGCTTCCCTGGGGAACGCCACTTATGACAGGGGCGGGGGTGGAGATGGCACTACCAATTTTGATTTCCCATACTGCCCTTTGGAACGCACCAGCTGGTTAACACTTGTACCATGTTAGTATTTCCCAGAAATGTTACTGAACTTTTTCGAGTGAGGAGTTTAAACTCTCAAAACATCACTTGTAATTTGTTCTGCAAAGGATGAAAGTGAGTTTTCCATTCTTATTTAGGAGAGGGGGAAATGGGAGCATGTTGTTTCTCATACTTCAGCTGTTTTTATCTAGGGTGTAGCGGTCTATTGAATTACTTTTCTGATGTTAAAGATGTCTGATAGGAAATTAAAGTTGATGGAAAGTCCTTTTTAATTTAATTTGTAATTGGAAAAAAAGAGTCTACGCGGTCTCCTAAATGTTTGACCAATCTTGCTGCATTGTGCTTTTATTTTATTTTTTTTAGTGCCTGCCTGTTTATACATTAACAGTATCTCAGTCTCTTCCAGGAATTGAGTCCTGCATTCCAATGATCATATTTCTTTCACTGTAGTTGCTGTTATTGTTGTTAGGCAGGAGACAGATAAATAAGAAATACGGCCATGGTTTGTCTTACAGCTGTTATACCTGGCCTAAATAACAAACAAATTGAAGAAGTAAGAAGTATCCCTCTGCCCTAGAAAGCAAAATTACTGATCTAGGGTAGGGAAAGGATGCATGGATGGCACATAATACATTCTTTGACACTAATTTAAACTATACTGCTCAAATAACACATCTTAGATCTGAGTGAATGAAATATTCTCATTGAATATTTCCTTTGCACAACTATTCCATTTGCACAACAGCATGTGAAATTGATTGTCAATCAATGTTGCTTCCTAAGTGGACAGTTTGATTTCACAGAAGTTTGATTTATTTGGAGTTATGCTCTGTTGTTTAAGTGTTCCCTTTATTTTTTTGAGCAGTGTATATCAGAGCATGCCAATTGTAGAAAAATATATAAGACCTCATTTCATCTATTATTTACAATTTCCTACCTTCACACACTGCCTTTTAGATGGATCATTCCCAAGAAGGTATATACTGCAAGCAAACTTAAAACAATACTCCCAGAACATTAAGTCTATAAAGCTCAAATCCAGTACTTTAACCTGAGATTGAATATACTGGCAGTTAGTGGAGATTTCAGGGCAGGTGGTTTATAGTCCTGAGAAAAGGAACATAGAAATGTATTTATTATTAATATCTTCATATTGCATTTCTGCTAAATGGAAAAGAGATTGTATTTGGAGGCAGCTGGCATTCCAATTGATAGTTCCAGGCAGAGCACATCACAATAATCAAATCAAGAAGTTATCAAAACATGAATGATGATAGCCAGCTCTTTTTCTCCCAATAGTCCTAATATTTATTTTTTAAAGTATTATTTTGAGCAACAATCGCTATCTGGGCATTCAGGAACAATGCAGATTTAAACTCTAAAGAAGAATATTTCCCAGTCAAATCATTTCAGTCAACTGGATTCAATTTCAATTTTTCCATTCTTTTCTAATGCATCAGTAATTTCAGGCACTTGCTAAAGAGGTCACAGCCTCATCTTCAGTCGAAGAAAAGGAGGAATATTGCTGAATAACATCAGCATACACTGAGACCACTACCCTCCAGATCCTTACAGGATTTCATCCATAGGTTCTATATAAATGTGATAATAGCGTAGTGATAATTTTGGGCGGGGAAGCCCACAGAATAATTTCTCTCTGGTAGAAGAATGATCTGCTGATGGGGGTTTTATTTATGGAGAATATTAATCCTTTTTTCCTACCAAAGCATTCAAAACATTAGCTAGGCAAAACATTTATACAGGCAAGATTAGGAAACTGAAGCCTAAAACATATGAAGAAGGGTTGCAGGAATTGGGTATGTCTAATTTAATGAAAAGTAGGACTAGGGTTACATGATAGCACTCTTCCAATATCTAAGGGGTTGCCACAAAGAAGAAGGAATCAAACTACTCTCCCAATGCACCTGAAGGCAGGACAAGAAGCAACAGATAGAAACTAATCAAAGAGAGATGCAACTTAGAACTAAGGAGAAATTTCCTTACAGAATAATTAATCAGTGGAATTACTTGCCTTCAGAAATTGTGGGTGCTCCAAAACTAGAGGTTTTTAAGAAGAGATTGGACAACCATTGTCTGAAATGATATAGGGTTTCCTGCTTGAGTAGGGGGTTGGACTAGAAAACCTTCAAGGTTCCTTCCAACTCTGTTATTCTGTTATGTTTGTTTGTTTATTTGTTTATTCATTCATTCATTCAATTATTTATTCAATTATTTATTTGTTTGTTTGTTTGACTTATGTCACCCCTCTCCGAGGACTCGGGGCGGCTTACAACATATTGTTGTTGTTGTTGTTATTATTATTATTATTATTATTTATCTAAATAAATAAATAAATAAATAAATATTATTATTTATTGGATTTGTATGCCGCCCCTCTCCGCAGACTCAGGGCGGCTAACAGCAATGATAAAAAACAGCATGTAACAAACCAATTTAATAAAACAACTAAAAACCCTTATTATAAAAACCAAACATACACACAGGTTCAATGTTTGCATGTTCTCTTTCTATTTAAATTAGAACCTAGGTTTAGTGCTTGCCATCTTTCCAACTCTCATTGGAGCACCCAAGCTGCTATTATTGTTATTTCTCATTCAGTTCCAGTGAATGAAAGAACTTGTTTTGATAGGAAGGGATAACATGAGAGTGGAGAGGCATCTGGTTATCTGATTTTCAAATATTTAGTAATTGCAGAGAGCCACAGAAATGACTTGGGTGAAGCAGTGGGATGGTAATTAGCAAAGCATCACTGTTGTGTTCTGGCAACAGCCAGGACGTTGCTGATTGGTTCACCATTTGAGCGGGGACTTGGAAGGCGCTCAATGGTTGCCGCATCTGACAGCTCAATATATAAGAGCTGTCATGACACGTCTGAAGGTTCTTCTTCCGTGTTGTTACTGCCGTTCCGTTCTTCTTCTTCTCTGTGAATAAAAGAAGTTACTGACTATTATGCAAGGACTTAATAAATCACCTAAGCCTTGGAAAGGGGAAAAAATGTTAGGAAAAAGTGTTAGAAAGAAACCTAAAGTGACCCTACCTTGACTTTTTTTGGCATAAAGATGGAAGGAAGGGAAAAGTCCCAAGTCCTTGAAGAGGGGCGGCATACAAATCTAATAGATAGATAGATAGATAGATAGATAGATAGATAGATAGATAGATAGACAGACAGACAGACAGACAGACAGACAGACAGACAGACAGACAGACAGACAGACAGACAGACAGACAGACAGACAGACAGACAGACAGACCTGTTTTCTGATCTGGTACACCCCAAAGGGATGACATTAATTTTGACAAGACACTTGCTTCTCACATTGGTATGGTTGTCTACAGCAATCCTTCCATGCTTGAAGAATTATGAACTTGGGGTGTCATGGACAGAAACTAGTGCTTAGCCTTGTGAGCTCTCTGGGGCCGTGTGTACTCTGTTTTCAGCTCATTCAGATGATCTGGGCTTAAAATATTGTTCCATTGTCTGCCACGTATTTAAACATAAAAGACATTAAGTTCACCTTTGGCTTTATCTGTGAAAATGAATATTCCCTCTTTTTACCTGGCAAACATTACTGGCTCTCATTTTGCTTTCAGGTGAAACTCCTTTAGCTCTTGATCTAAGAGTCCTGTAAGTTCTGACAGGTTCTAGAAAACTGGTAGCAGAAATTTTCAGTAGTTTGAAGAACCAGTAAATACCACCTCTGGCTGGCCCCAGAGTGGGAAGGGAATGGAGATTTTGCAGTATCCTTCCCCTGGCATTCCCATCAAGCCATGCCCACAGAACTGTCAGGGAAAAATTTTGAATTTCACCCCTGATCTGATCCTTTCTTTCTTGGTTCATCAGTTTGTGGGCAGTTATGAGTTACCTTATAAGTTATAATCACTAAGCCCAAAAGAGAACCAATGGCTTTGATATATTTCTATTTCTTCTTTCCTGAGTTCATATGCAAAATAGAGCATAGCTGTTATTTTTTTCCACTACAAATTTTACAGTCTCTGATTAATATATGGATACAAAAACTGTTTATGATGGGGAAAGTATGGTGCACTTCATGCATGCAAAAAACACATTTGAAAATGTACATAACTTTTCATGCCGACTTTTACAAAAATCTTCCAACTCATGGAAATGAGACAGAACAAACACGAGCCTCAAATAATGTGATGTTTTATAGCAAGTGTAGCAAGGACATTTACTCTTCTCTCTCTTTTTTTTTTTTAGCAGCAGACAGTATTTATCTGAACTCAGAAGCTAAAGAAGGGTTGGGCTGGATAGTATTGGGATGGGAGACCAAGGGATTGTTAGGTTGTAGGCTACACTGGGAAGTCCAAAAGCATCCTAAAAGAAGACTGTAGAAAGCTTCTTTCATACTGTTGCCAGGATGTTGTGATTCAGTCTGAGGCTCCTCAGGGAACGGCTGGAACTCTGCCGGCTCCATGCTCCGAGGGGGAGGACGAGGAACAGGAGGAGGAGGAGGACCAGGCAGACGGGGAAGAGGAACGTCAGGACGAGGAGGAGGGAGAACAGCCTGAGACCCCCGGGGGGGAACTCTCCCCAGCGAGTAGCCTGGAGTTATTAGATGAGAACGCACAAGCCATCATCGATATGAGGCAGAGAAGGGCAGCACAAAGAAGGGGACAATTAGCCAGGTATTTTCATCCCTAATAGGCAACAGCTGGGTTTGGGTGTGGTTCTCCTCAGAAAGGTTGAAAAGGCAGGCCCGCCCTTCCTGTATTGTGGAGAGTTATCTTTTGGGAGTCCTGTGACCTTGCTTCGATCCTTGGCGTCTCTGATTCTGGCTTGTGGCCTCAAAGGCTGAAAACTTGGGGGAGGCGTGGGTTTTATTATCTACAGTGGTGTGTGTGCCAGCAAGAAGCCTGTTGTATTGTCTGGCCGTCGTGACTCTTCTGTGAAGCTTCATAGCATTCCAGTTTGTAAGAACAGTTTTTGTTATCTGTGTTTGTTTTCAAAGATATAAAATGACTTTGCTTTTTACCAGCGTGTGTGGATACTCTTTTTAGTTGGTGTTGACGTCTGGGAGAACCCAGACAGAACACAGGGAAATGGCAATAAAGTGTCCATGGAAGTCACAGAAATCCACCTTGACTTTGGAGGAAGCTTTACTTATTTAGCTGTAAGGCCAAGGAATAAAGGCTGCAGATACTGTTCTTTTAAAGCAAGGGATGTCAACTTCCATAAGCTTGAGCACTGCGTTGCATGGTGTGTAGCATGTCAAGGGATGTGCTTGTGCCAGAATCTGTTTTGGCTTGGAAGTGGCAAGATAAGCAGAAAGGAGACCTTATGTTTCAGCAAGACTTAAGCATTTCCTTTAATCTTTATTCATCCTCTTTAAAATAAATGCAAATGCGGCCAAACTACAGTATTTTTTGAGTATAAGATGCACCTTTTTCCTTCTAAAAGAGGCTAAAAATTTGGGTATGTCATATACTTCAAATATAGCTTTTTTGAAGTTTATTGCCCCCCAGCCCTAACTAGGTGCAAAGGAGCTTCCCGGCTTCCTATTCCCTCCAAAGAAAGGTTTTTTTCAGCCCTAAGTCATTACAGGCTTGCTTTCATTCCTACTCCCTCTGAAAAAGGCTTTTTCTGCCCTAACCAGGGGATAGAATAATGTGCTGAAGCTAAACAGACTAAGGACGCTAGCCAGATGAATACCTCATAGGTAGACACATACACCCTATCATTTTCCTCCCCCAAAACTAAGGTGCATCTTATACTCTGGTGCATTTTATAGTCCAAAAAAAATGGTATTCTAGTGCACTCTGGGGATCACAAAGACATTTGGAGGTGAGTATCAATTACAACCCCCTCTTAATGTACCCATTCCACTAGCAGCCCCTTCTGCTAAGAAAGGACCAATTGCTAAGGAGCATTTGGTGATAACAGCAGCTGCTACTCTCACTTTTTTCAAAGAGATTAAGTTTTGGGTCCCCAGGGTTCTCCACTATAACCCCCCTCTACTCTACTTTTTCAATCTATAAAATACTTGTTTTAGTTTTAAACTAAAAGAGACAGCGAAGCAGAACACTTGCCTCTACAATCACCTTTTACTTCCAAGAAGCTCTGGAGTTCTACAATATCTTCATGTTGCTTTTGTATAATGATGATGATGATGATGATGATGATGATGATGAATGCTTTGTTTGCAACCTCATTGTTCTGGTTTCTGGTAGAATTTTAGCTATTACAAATAACTTTTACTAAATGCAGTATTTCATAAACAAAGAACTCCATCTTTATTCTTTTCCTTCCGTATTCAAAATACACTTCATACTAGCACATTTCTTGTTCTCCCCTTATCTTTCCTAATTACATTCCTTTTGCATTCCTCCCAGCCTCCTCTGTTCACCAAGATTTATGTACTCACAGCATGATTCAAAAACAGCAGAAATGACTAGAAAATAACACAGAAGGAGTTTGCTTGCTTGGAAGCTGAACGGGAACACCTTCCATTTTTGTTCTACAACATTGAAACTCCACCCTTCTTCCCCACTGGCCCCCTGATGTACCAAATACATCACTCCAGTATTTAACCCATTCCTGCCCTTAATATCTTCTTCCAAACACTTGTTCCTTACGTATTTGGACCCTTCTGAATTTAGGATCGACCCAGCGAACGTCTGATTCTTCCTCGCTAGATTCTGGACTCATAGCAACATCCTGTGGCTGGCCTCCCACCTGTTCTACTACCTGTAATCCTGGGCCCGCCACTAATTCATAAACACTATCTGTGTCAGAGTCCTCAAGTTCTTCATCATCCTCCAACTGACCAGGAGTATGTACAACACTCATGAGATTAAAAAAAGGAGAAAGGGAGGATTCATAGTAAACATGGGATTGGGGAGGCAGCTAGGGTTGGTGTCAGGAAATAACCAGTGTGCATTCTGTTAAATGATAGTTTTGTAATTGAATTCATCTCACAACATGAGGAGACCTTGGTGATCTCTGAGCTTGGTTGTGCACTGATGATGTTACCCAGTTGGGTCTGTAAGAAAACAACTACCGTGTTTCCCCGATAGTAAGACCCCCCCGATTGTAAGACATATGGGGGGTTTCAGGGGGGTTGGCTAATATAAGCCATACCCCGAAAGTAAGACATATGTCTTACTTTCGGGGAAACACGGTACTAAAAGCGAGGGAGCTGCGCGCCCAGGAGAGTCTCCCTTACGCAGCCTGGTGCCAGCTGGCAGTGGCGCGCTGCACCCAGAGCTTGGGCCACCCGGTGGGCGAGGAGGCGGCCCTGGCCGAAGCGGCGCGGCTCTGGCTGCGGCACGAGTGGGAGCATCGGCACCGAGGACAAGTCCAGCTTCAAGCCTTACGAAGGGAGCTCGGGCTGTGGCGAGAAGACGGGATTCCGGGTGCTGAGCGCCACCCGCCCGCCGTTCACGCCAAGGACAGGCAGCCCCAGTTCCAGCGCCTCGACCTGCTCGCCCGGCCTCTTGCCCAGCGGGGAGAGCAAAGGCGGCGGCGGGAGTAGCGGAGGCGAGGCGGAGAATAAAGAAGCGGCGGATAGCTGGCGAGGCGCCGGCTAGAGGGCTGGACCCCGCCACTTTGCCGCTGCTCCCGCCGCCGGCTTTGCTGGGGTCGAGCACCACGCCCGGCGGCAGGAACTGCGGGGGGTAGCCGGCGTACGCTCCGGCTAACGAGCCCGGGTAGCTCATGCTGGCCGGCGGCGGCCACGGGAAAACGGTCTGGCCCGGCTTGTAAGGGGAGACGGGCGCCACCAAGCCGGCAGAGCCCCGCCTTGGAGCCCTCGTGGCTTTGGCTCAGCTCGGTGGAGAGGCCGCTGGAAGAAGCCAAGGGGCAAGGGCACATCCGACGGCGCGTCCCATTTGGCTTCTTCCAGCGGCCTCTCCGCCGAGCTGAGCCAAAGCCACAAGGGCTCTAAGGTGGGGCTCTGCCGGCTTGGTGGCGCCCGTCTCCCCTTACAAGCCGGGCCAGACCGTTTTCCCGCTGCCGCCGCCGGCCAGCATGAGCTACCCGGGCTCGCCAGCTATCCGCCGCTTCTTTCTCCTCCGCCTTGCCTCCGCTACTCCCGCCGCCGCCTTTGCTCTCCCCGCCGGGAAAGAGGCCGGGCGAGCAGGCCGAGGCACTGGAACTGGGGCTGCCTGTCCTTGGCATGAACGGCGGGCGGGTGGCGCTCAGCACCCGGAATCCCGTCTTCTCGCCACCGCCCGAGCTCCCTCCGTAAGGCTTGAAGCTGGACTTGTCCTCGGCGCCGATGTCGCTGAGCTTCAAGGGTGCGCCTTTGGACGTCTCTTTGTCGGCGCCGCTGGACGCTGGAGAGCTTGGAAGAAGGCAACGGGTCCAAGTTGCCGATCAGGAGCAGCCCGAAGACGAGCCGGCCCCGGGTGCCCGGGACAATGTAAGACATACCCCCAAAGTAAGACACAGTGGGGCTTTTGGGGGTAAAAAGATAGTAAGACACTGCCTTACTATCGGAGAAACACGGTAAGATCAGAGAGCACCAAGGACTCCACAGTTCAACACTGACCCAGTTTTATTCTCTTCTGTTGATACTCATGACATGCTGTCAAAATGTCAGATGTGCCCATTGCAAACACTTCCATATTATGCCAGGAGAACTGCCTAGGCATGCCAAGATAAGTCACAAGTGTACTTGAATGCAACTTGACTGATGTATTTATTCTTACTATGGGATGCACCCAGAGACTCTGGGACATCTAGGCTAGCATCTGAAATCTCAACTGAGAGAGAATTTGCTTCTGTGCACTTCGTTGTTATCTGGTAGTTGAATACACTAAGCCAGAAAAGATCACATTGTAGTCTAAGGAAGGAGTGGCTCGTCTCTTCTACTTAGAGATTTTAGGATTCATCAAAATATATCGGTTTGTTATTTCAGCATAGTGCTCTCCTTTGCAATGTTTTTCCATCACATTTAGTGAGGGTTCCTCAGATAATAATAATAATAATAATAATAATAATAATAATAATAATCGTCGTAGTAGTAGTAATAATAATAATAATAATAATAATAATAATAATAATAATAATAAATTTATTAGATTTGTATGCTGCCCCATTCCAAAGACTCGGGCGGCTTGATGCCTTGATGGTGGAAAAATATTGTTTTAACTTATATATTTCCTTACAATGTTTTTAGCTTGTCCAGTTGCCAGCAAGGAGATGTACAACACCATACAAAATAAAATCCCCAAACCCCCAAAAATAAACTTAGAGGGTGGATGCCCAATTTTTTCCTGGAACACCAGAGGGAAAAGTGGAAATTGGTATCCCCCCCCCTCCCTCTTTCTCCTGCTCTTGCTTCCCACCTCATTATCTTTTTCATTTTAGTGTTTTCATCAATGTACTTAATTCATTAAGAGATTCTTAAGAGATTTGAATATCCAAAGGCTTCACTTTTGGGGAAATGAGAAGGCATTTCATTATATAGAGCTTAGGTGGCGCAGTGGTTAGAGTACAGTACTGCAGGCTACTTCATCTGACTGCTAGCTGCAGTTCTGCAGTTCAGATCTAATTGGTTCAAGGTTGACTCAGCTTTCCATCCTTCCGAGGTGGGTAAAATGAGGACCCAGACTATTGGGGGCTATATGCTGATTCTGTACATCATTTAGAGAGGGCTGCAAAAGTACTATGAAATGGTATAAGTGCTATAAATGCTATTGCTATTTAAAGAGGGAGTATCATTTTTTAAGGAACAGAGCAGAATGGGTTGAAGAAGGGAAGGATTAGAATGCAAGCAATTTATATTTGAAATAAGTGAATAAGAGAAGACAGCTCACATATTCAGGTAAAGTAATATAGGCAGTCCTCGACTTACGACCGCAATGAGCCCAAAATTTCTTTTGCCAAGTGAGTCATTTGTTAAATGGATTTTGCCCCGTTTATATGACCTTTCTCACCACCGTTGTTATGTGAAGCACTGTAGTTGTTAAATTAGTGACAGAGCCGTTAAGCAAGTCTGGCTCCCCCATTTATTTTGCTTTTCAGAAGATCACAAAATGGGATCATGTGATCCTGGGACACCATTACAGTCCTAAATATGAGTCAATTGCCAAGCATCTGAATTTTGATCCCACGATCATGGGGATGCTGCAAAGGTTGTAAGTATGAAAAGTGGTCATAAGTCACATTTTTTTCAGTGCTGTTGTAACTTTGAACAGTTATGAAATGAACCACTGTAAGTTGATGACTACTTGTACAATCTTAAAAGTGCTTAATATACGGGTGGTGTGGTGTGGTGGTGAATGGTCATTCTCCAGTTTATAGTAACACAATTTAACGCCACGGTGGTGCAGTGGTTAGAATGCAGTACTGCAAGCTACTTCTGTTGATTACTGGCTGCCAGCAGTTTGGCAAATCGAATCTCAGTATGCTCAATGTTGATTCAGCCTTTCAGGGCCCAGATTGTTAGGGGCAATATGCTGACTCTCTATAAACCACTTAGAGAGGGCCCTAAAGCCCTGGGAAGTGGTATATAAGTCTAAATGCTATTGCTATTTGTCACCCAATCTTGGAGTGCATCCTGAAGCTGGAAAAAGAAATTTAATCAGTTATTTTGGTGTGATGTGGAAGTGATGTGCTATTGGCTTTTCCAAGATGGTTGCTTAAGTTTCCAGCCTGGATAATTTTATTTATTTATTTATTCATTCATTCATTCATTCATTCATTCATTCATTCATTCATTCATTTGAATTTATATGCTGCCCCTCTCCGAGGACTCAGGGTGGCTCACAGCAAGTAGTACAGAAAAACAGGAAACAATAATAACAATTCAATTATACCTTAAAAAACAATCTTAAAATTCTAATTAGAAACTATCAATATCATCCATTCAACAGTCAAACTAAGCATTCATCGATCAGGGGGGAAGGTCTAAGGAGCCCCAAACCTGGTGGCAAAGATGAGTTTTTAAACTTTTTCAGAAGGCAAGGAGGGTGGGGGCAGTAGGAATCTCTGGGGGGAGCTGATTCCAGAGGGCCTGAGCTCCCACAGAGAAGGCTCTTCCCCTAGGTCCTGCCAGCCGACATTGTTTGGTCGATGGGACCCTAAGGAGACCAACTCTGTGGGACCTCACCGGTCACTGGGATTCATGCGGCAGAATAATAATAGCTCTGTGGTCTGTCATCCAAATACTATCAAAGACTCACCCTGCTTAGCTTCCCAGCCAAAACTTGCTAAGGTGTGCCACCTGTTGACGCAGCATCCCATGTAGCTGTAAATTTGCGAAGTTTTCTTTCTTTCTCTCATTTTAGTGACATAAAGGGGATAGGTATGTTAAGTTATTTAATTAATATATAGCATTTACATTTATTTAAATTGTGGGAGCGTTGGGCACCAGTTTGTATCTCTCTCTCACTGCAGTGTCAACCTTAGATGCCACTCAAAAGGTCAAATGTGTTGCTTCAGAAAAGGTGTTCATCACACACACACACACACACACACAAGCACACACACGGGATGCAAAAATGATCTCATATACATTGCAAAGGCACTTTTTTTTTTCCTGACTCACAGCTAGATTTGATTGTATGTGAAATAAGGACAAGGAAGAGTTGGTGCTTATACAAAACTGTTTGGAATGCAAGCCTGACCAGATTGCACAGATTATTTTGGCTATCCCTGTCACTAGAAAATATATATATACAGTATATTTGGTTGCCCTTTTAGCTAGCCATAGCACTTCCAGGTTAAATGGAATACAGTATTGCATTGCCCTCTTGGGGCTGGTGTCAGTTCAGCATGGCTGGCAGGCCAACGAAAAGGTCTCAAAAGCCAAATGCTGTTTGAGCCTCCCACTGTTTTTAGAAACGAAAAACAGGCTTATCTGCCACATGTTTATCTAACCTTTTCCAAATCTACAAGAGATCTTAGTTCCATGGCAAAGCACATACAGTACTTCTTCTCTTCCTCATATATACAGTCCAGATAATTTGATTATTGTTTCTCCTGCCCTCCTCTTCTGGTCACAGTTTCCATTTGTTGTTCCAGAAGAAGTTGGGAGTCTGGAAGAAGCCACAAAGTAATCACCCAACTCTTTCACGGATGGTGCAACTTATTCTAGAAGAAGCTTCTTTTGATTTAGTCTTAATCTGTTTTTAGGTGGTCAAGCCTTTCCTTCCATCATCTTCTCAGCCTGAGGCTAAGATCTTTAATTGGATATCACAACATTAATGTGGCATACACAATATTGTACTGGTATAAACAACTCTAAACTGAGGGATGATCTTTTCCAGGCATTTCGTGTAAATGTTAAACAGAATGGAGGAGAGATCTGAGCTTTGAGGCACAATGCCTTGAAGCATGGCTTCATTTTTCCTCCCCCAAGAAGAGAGTGTAACAGCTATTCAGAAAGAGAAGAGCCCCTGTAGAACAGTCCCTCCATTGCCCCATCCTCATAGACATCACAAAAGGATTTCCTGGTTGTAGTCTAAGGAATCTGCTGCAGGTCATCCCTAGAATAGCAACAGCAATAACACTTATATACTGCTTTATAGGGCTTTCTCTAAGCGGTTTACAGAGTCAACATATTGCCCCCAACAATTTGGGTCCTCATTTTACCAACATCAGAAGGATGGAAGGCTGAGTCAACGTTGAGCCTGGTGAGATTGGAACTGCCAAATTGCAGGCAGCCGGCAGTCAGCAGAAGTAGCCTGCAGTACTGCACTTTAGCCACTGCACCAAGGTCTGGAACGTGACTGCAAAGCATCCTGATAAATTGTCTGATCCAAGCTGCTTGGCAACTGGAACCCCACCAATCTTACCAAGAAAGAATTGACCAAAGAATGACAAATAGTTATCTAAACTGCTTGGATCATGAGATGGCTTTTTAAGTGTGGGAGAGGCACAACTGCCTTCTTCAAGGCAGCATCATTCCCTGTCAGTCTTCTGAGATAAACCAGACGGGAAACATGTCCAGATGAACTCTACTTTATTTAAGGTTACAACAGAACTTTGCAAATCTGAAAATAAATCTCGACCCATCTCCTTTACAGCCCAAGAAATTAGGGAGAATCTCTTCTGGGTTTCTTGTACCACCCACATTCTCGCTGTGGGCTCAAGTGCCTGTTATCTGACTGTTCCCTTTGTTGTGCCTCTTTGCCCTACCTCCGAAGATCATTCCCAAATACCAGTGATGGTGAACCTATGACATGGGTGGCACAGTTGGCACACAGAGCCATATCTTCTGGCAAATGAGCCATTGCCCTAGCTCAGCTCCAGCACACATGTGCACATGGCCAGCTGATTTTTGGCTCGCATAGAGGCTCTAGGAGTGCCTTTTTGGCTTCTGGATCACCTCCAGGGTGAAAACAGGCCTACCGGCCCCACCAGAAGTTGGAAAATGGGCTGTTTTGGGCCTCCAGAGGGCCCTGGGGGTGACATTGAATTATGAGTGTGAGCACTTGCGCAGGCGTGATAGTGTGTGCAGGCACTTTTGGCACCCAAGGGAAAAAAGGTTCCCCATCACTGCCATATACCATTGTACTCCCTCTGAAAAACATTTATCCACCATTGCTGTTTCTGTTCTGAGCATTATTTCTCTGTTCTGAACTGCTGTCTGTCTATTCCCTCATGACTACCCTGGTAATAAAAATGAAGAGATAAAAATTTTGCTTTAATCGCATTGAACTAAAAAACAAAAAAACCACACACCCTAATATACATATACACATTCTTCCTCAAGGAAGACAAACCTAGTACTAAAGACCCTGAAGTTTTTGCTTTCAGCTCAAGATGCATAAGTAAACGGCTGAAATACTAGCTCAAGTGAATTTAGAAAAGAAAGAGAGGGGTAAACATTAAATAAAATCACAGTTGGAAGGTAATAAAACAGGATTTTTTAAAAAAAGATTATGTTCAAAAAGAAAACTGTTAATAATATTCTCACAATCATAAAAGAAGCCTGGCCTTCCATATAAGATGTAGAACTTTCTGTACATAAATATATCCAAATTGTTACACAAGATACGAAAAAGCACTTCAAGAAGAATGGAATTTGAGACTGAGAAGAGAAACGATGGGAACTATGCTTGACTTTTTTACCACATACTTTTTAATCCAAATCTTGTCTCACAGATAGTTGTTTGTTTTTTCTTATAGGATTGCATTTTTCTTTCATCATGCTTCTGCCTGACACTTTAAGAATAATTTCTGTACTCCTTCCTTCTGCATAATGCCCTCTTGCAGATGTGAAAAAGCTATTTGTTTTCTGCCAGGAAAGCTACAAGTGAGGTTAATATGAATGCAGTCTACCTACTTAAAGCAGTTCATCAGAAATATTTTCCAAGAAACAAGTTTTAAAAAGTGCATTTTCACTTTGTGCCCTTTATAAAATAAAGCAAATACAATTTATGTAGGGATGATGTATTTATTTAACATTTTATAATTTTTGGAGCAAATGGTCTCCAATATATATATATACAGAAAGCGATGGAAATCTGCACGTAAGACTTATACAGCGTATGAAGCAAACTAAAGTATTATTTAAGAGGGGACCAACTTTTGTTTCATATAGATAGCTAGTTTAATTGAGACAGGTCCAAAATTATTACAACAGATAGAACAATATGGTAAAGTGGCTGAACTAAATTTAAAAGGACAAAACAAAACTTTTAGTGAAGAACATGACAGAAAAACAAAAATAAAGAATTAGTTGGATTGTTGTAAGTTTAAATTGCTAAGAAAGTAAGATATTTGGGGATTCAACTTCCGGTAAGATATATAACAATCAATTTTTTTGAAGAAGAATTGATTGCAATACATATGGATCTGATGGAGAAACTAATGTTAATATAGTTTAAGAGCTCTTTTCAAGAGTAGGGACTTCTGTACCAAGCCTAATAATGACCCATACTTTAATTAAATCAAATTCCCATTTTAGAGCAGATTTTAAAGTCTGAATTGACTATTATATGCCTGAGTCACTCATTGAATTAAACAAGATTTGTTTAATCATGATTTATTGAATGGGTCTGTGTTTATTTAATTTTATAAATTTCTAAGCCTCATATATTACACAAGCTAAAAACTAGTTACAACATGCCTTAAGGTAGGGGTGTAAAACTCAATTTCATTGAGGGCTGCATCAGGATTGTGTTTGATATTGGGGGGGCACGATGGGCATGGCCAGCTCAACATCACTCGGGACACCTGTGGTGGCCCAAGCACTCTGCCAGCAAAAACAGGCTCCCAACTTCCATTTTCAGCTGTGATAGCCTCCTGCAACCTTCTGCCAGCGAAAATGGAGCTCCACGGGTCAGTCCAGATTGGCCCCACTGGCCTTGAGTTTGACACACCTTTAAGAGAATATGTGAGCTCAACATTTCTAATCTTGTCCTATATTCCATTTGATATAGGCATTTTGTATGTAAAATCAATACTATGAGTCTGTAACATATGCAGAGTTTATATGTGAGTAAATAGCTGGGCTGTTAAGTATATTCTCTTATAAGCATTATGGGTATTTTTGAACAAAGTATTAAAACATAATGCGGCTTGTTAGACTTTGGATTACTAAATTGCAGTAACCCAGCCATTATGGTTCTTAAGTTATTGCCTAATGGCTTACTATTATATTTGAATCTGACCATTATGGTTGTTTGGTTACCCATGGTTGAAGCATACACTTAACATTTGAGAACTCAGCCCTTGGCTATTTATTTCACAATATAGATCCTTCTTCCCATACAGGAAGGAAAGTTTATTTGTTTCATTGTGTAGCAGGGTTTGTGGATTCATTTAACATATTTTATGTCAGCAGTTTGTCAGTTTTTCAGAGAGAACGAGTAAGCAAGTAAGTCAGCAAGTAGAGAAAAAAGTATTTGTTTGTGTGCTAATATCCTGTCTTGGCTTAAGATAGCAATTTATCTACTTTTCCATGTGTCATACTTGAAATCTAAACTCTGTACATGAACTTTCTTTTCTCTCTTTTCTGTCTTCCCCTTCTCCAACTCCAGTTTAGAAGAATTGTAGTTCATTTTCAATCAGACTGTTTTGAGACAGTTTGAGATGGACAATAAAAAGTGTGCACTACTGTATAGCATGTTATTTCTTGCACAGGCTACTTGTTTGAAATCCATTCCTTCACCTCCTTCCCCCTAAAACCTCTGCTTTTAAGATTCCTTTCAATGTACCATACCTTCGGGAAGCTAAGACTGATTTTTGCGCCTGATTGAGTGCTTTGTCCTAGGCAGCAGGTTGCTTGTCCTAGGTTGCTTGTGTACATTTGAATTGCTGATGCTTTGAACTTCAACATAGTCTTCCGCATCAGAGGATGCATTGGCATGTGTGCTAGCCAGCATATAAATAACAACATTGTAACTAGCAACCAAAATATGGAAATGTTTCACCAAGAGATTCTTTTAAGGAAAAAATATGACTTTCATCATATTTTTAAATTTTAATTCATTAATTTAAATCTGTAATATTTCAAATATTGCCTGCTTTTCTCTTTATTATTGTTCTCTTTATTGTGGTTTGCAAAAGGGAGTGATGCTGAATTCTTCAATATAGAATTGACAAAAACTTTTCTTCCTCATTAGATGTAATAATCCTCTTTCTATCTGACTTAAACAAAGGTACCGTGTTTTCGCCCAAATAAGACCCTGACTTATATTTTTTGGAACCCTGAAATAAGCACTTAGCCTTATTGCCATGCACTCAAAAGCCCGATTGGATTTATTATCAAGAGACATCTTATTTTGAGGGAAACAGGTTAGTTGTCGGCAATTCCCTTTTAAAAGATGCAATCCCAGAACCAATGGATTGCTAAATAATATGGGGAACAATTCTTCATAAATTAATCTCCCAAACTTTGGGAAATTTGTTTTATCCATTCTTTCTTGTAATATGCTCAGAGGATATAGTACATGTCTCCCCCTCTGCCATATATTTGAAACCCCCTTCTGGGAAGATTAGCTTGAGAATGGAGAGGCCTAGGGGTGAAGTTTATGACACAGTATGATGCTTGCAGGCTAACATTCTGCCATGCACAGAGAGGGGGATACTCATAAAAAGGCATCCATTTATAAAGTTGCATTTTCCATTCAAATCTGGCTAGAGGCCATCAAGAAACTTTTCACTAGCATTGTTTGGCTGAACAAGTGCTACAAGTATAAGAACTTTTTCAATACTTGTTATTCTGCATATACAATTAAGAAAGGCACTAGAATTAGAATCACTATGGATGCTTGTATTTGCTAAGCCCATATGGCACACTGAAAGAGAAAAGAGATTATAGCCTGTCATGTTTATACATTTTGTATAGTTCGAGTAAGTGGATAGCTTGCAGAGGTGACCTTGCAGAGAGAGGCTTGCAATATCAGCCATTCAGGTTTTTCTCTTTCCTGTTTAATTGAATGGTGTTCCTGATGTTTCCCCAAGAAAGATAATTTTGGCAAGAAAATATCCTTTGTATACGGTATTATCTTTCTCCAGAAAGTGTTTAAATTGCTAACCAGTCACCTCTTCCTCCTGATGATGATACATTTCATGAGCTGCATGTGTTAAGTAAGTGATTCTTGGTCCTGAGGGGCTGGCAGCATCCATTAGGACTATTTAAATCCAGTGCTGCTCTCTTGTCAGTCTGATATTCTTGGAACCTGATCTGAATCCTCCCCATCTGGGGGGGAAAAAAAGTTTTTGTATATTGAGACTCTGGAATCGCTGTCTTCTGCCTGAAGATAGTGGGACGAGGTCAGATGAAAACTTGTGGTGTGTGTGCATTCCCATTGTCTGTCTGTCAGTCAGTCAGTCAGAATAGAGCTGAAAGACACCTTCTAGTTCGATTCCCTGCTCAAGCAGGAGGCCCTGTACAATTTGAGACAATTAGCTGTCTAGTCTCTTCTTAAAAACTTCCAGTGATGGAGCACTGACAACTTCTGGAGGCAAGCTGTTCCACTGATTAATTGTCTTGCTGTCAGAAAGTTTCTCCTGAATTCCAGGTTAAAAAATAATAAAATAATAATAATAATAATAATAATAATAATTATTATTATTATTATTATTTTCTTTTTGTTGTTGTTGTTGTTATTGTTGTTGTTGTTGTTATTATTATTATTATTATTATTATTATTATTATTATTATTATTATGTCAATACAACACAGCAAACGAGATCACTATGCTGGATTTAGTTTTTCATCACCAGTCGGGTGCTTCCCAAGCACCTAGTGATGAAATACTATGAAGTTATTATTATTATTATTATTATTATTATTATTATTATTATTATTATTATTATTATTATTATTATAATATTAGATTATTATTTAATCCAAAGACTCGGGGCGGCTCACAACATAACAGCAATACAATATAAATACAAATCTAATATTAAAAACTAAAAAAAACTAATTTAAAATACATTGTTATAAAAAACCTATCTGTTACACAATCATACACACTCAGTCCGACTGAACATAAACATAATAAAGGTCAGCGAAAAAAGGAGGGGGGGGAGATTAATCTCTCCACGCCTGGCGGCAAAGGTTGCTTCTCTCCTTCATTAGTTTCCATCCATTGTTTCTTATCTTGACTTCTGATTCTTTGGAAAATAAGCTGATGTCCTCTTTTATGTGGCAGCCCTCAAATACTGGAATGTTGCTACGGTATCATGCCACCCCAGGCCTTCCTTTCTCTAGCGCAGCCATACCCAGATCCTCTGTGTACTAAAATCACTTTGTGCACTAAAATAACTAAACATAGGGAAAACCTTGAGCTGACAATGTCATGGCAGGGAAGTAGGTGCAGAACGCTATTTGTGCTGCTGCCAATTCCAGGGGTTCACAGATGGAGAAAATTCACAGCAAATTATGAGTCCCCTTCCCCAGGCTATGCACGACTATTTCTGCTCCTGAAATGATGCTTCTAAATAATTATCTGTTCTATGCACTTTGCAAGTCTTCTGCCATGGCTTTTCCTTAGACCTTCACAACAAATCTAAAAAAAGATAAGTGGTAGAGGGATTCAGGAAAAGGGGAGTCCATTTAGTGCTTTGCAATTATTTCTATGTTTCCAAATTTGTTTGTTTGTTTGTTTATTCATTCATTCATTTATTTAGTTAGTTAGTTAGTTATTTGTTTGTTTTTTATTTGTTTATTTATGTTATTTATGTTTTTATTTATTTATGTATTTATGTATCTATCTATCTATCTATCTATCTATCTATCTATCTATCTATCTATCTATTTATTAGATTTGTATGCCGCCCCTCTCTGTAGACTGAACAGTGTTTCCATTTTTAATTTCCTGTTGCTTGCTTCAATTGCATTGCTTTCTCATGCTCTGGTCTGTTTTCAACTCCCAAATATTATTGCGTTCTTCCATTTCTGAATGGAGATTTTCATTCAGCTTTCCTAACATAGCATTCTCTTTTTTAAAAAAAATTAAATTTAATTTTTTAATTGATTTTTTAAAATATAAACATACATACACGACATAAAACAGGTGCTTTGTGATTAGTGCCCACCACCAGACAAACATTCACACCCCACTACCAAATCGGAGGTGTTTCTTGAATAAACCATTTAAACTCAAGAGCAAAGTATCTATTTACATATTATAAAGTGATTCCAATAACATGGCATTCTCTACTATGATATTTGGATGACAGCCAGCATGTTGGCTGGCTGGGGATGATGGGAGATGAATTCAATGCAGTTTGTGGAACTAACAAGGAAGTCTGCAAGTGAACACCAGAGCCCCAGGAGTAACAGGACATGTTATGAAATGAGAAGATTGAACAACACATACTATTGTGGGAGGCACCAGAATGTTGTCTGGGCTTCTCAGCATTGCTGTGGCTATGATTTTTCTTTTTTTAAGAAATGTGAACGATCACTTATGACTTGCTATATGATGTAGTAGGGAAAGTAGATCCTCATAATAGCATGAATGAGGGCTGTGTGGTCTGTTGCAGAGCCTATTCAAGGCAGAAATATCTATTCTTCCATGCATAAAGGACAAACCCCCCCAATTTGTTGTTATTAGAACTTCTCAGTTCACCAGCCATTGTCCTTATTGCTAGCCAACGGGAACTGAGGTTGGATCAACTTGGTGCTTGAATTAACCTTAGCATTCCAATTGTCATTTTATTGATTTGGCACACTGACAGTTTGACCTTTCTCCAGCTACTCCCCCCCCTTTCCTCCACTCGCCCCCCTTTCCCAAAGTATGCTAACCTGAGAAAGAATAACTGGCATGAGTTTCTTTCGAGTGACTTCATAGCAGAGTTGGGAATGTGTGTCTCCTTGGGCTTAATTCAGTGTTTCAACCATTATAACCCATATATTGAGATGGAATTCCCCGGATGCAGAGAGAAAGATACCTACCCTTTGCAGAAACAATTGCTAGGAGTCACATTTCTAGAATGGAGCAGTAGCCCTGAATGGGAAGTGCTTGGAATCTTAGGGGGGAGAGATTCAACTTTTCAGTACAAGCAAGTGAATGTTGTGCCAGACGAGATACAATGCAAAAGTGAACGAAGAAGAAACTATCCACAGTATCAGTGCAGGCATCCTGGATAAGAATGCAAAAACAAAACAAAACACCCCCACCCAAGAAAACTTAGGAATTCCCCCCCCCCAAAAAAAAACCCCCAACATGCTTGCAGGGAAAAAAAATCATTGGCTCCCTGCTTTTAGGAGCAATTATCCTTAGAGCAGCCATCAATTCTGTAGCCTCTTCTGAAGGGGTTATAAATCCAAGCAGCCACTGTCAGCTAGGATGATTGAAAAAGAAAAAAAAGGGAAAAGGGAAAGAAAGGCTGCTTCTCCTGTACCCCTCTGCTCAGGATGGAGGGAGAATGCAGCTACCTAAAGAGGTACACAGGAACGGTCCCTTCCCCACCTGTAGCCTGATTGGTTAAAAGCAGCTCATGCTGGATTTGCTGTGAAGAGGCTAAGGGGGAGGGTTTCCTTTTAAAGAAGGTGGTGGTGTGGGGTGGGGGAAATAGAGGAGCCAGAGAGTACATTTGATTGGCTGGGGGAGGGGGCTTGAGCTGGAGAGAGTGCTGAGCAGGCATTCATGAGATACGGTGAGCCGAGCGTCTTTCCCTCCTGCCTCCCACTTCAGATGCAAGGACAGGCTTGGAGCGCAGTGGCTGGGTTAACAGCACGGAGAGAGAGCACGGCTGGAGTGGAATCTCAAGAGTGACAGCTCCGTGAATGAAGCCCCTTCTACTTCTCCCCTCTGTCCTGGGCTTCCTCTGTCCGAGGGGAGACGGGGAATCATTTAAAGTGAGGCTGCACCATCTCCAAGCAGAGCGATGGGACCGAGAGGCACAGGGCAGGAGAGCCGCTTGCTGTTGGGATAATCTCTAAATCTCAGCCTCTTTTTTCCCCCTGTGCAACATCTCTGGTTTACTGTTTCGGTGGTCTTTTTTTTAAAAGAGCATGGGAGGTTTTATATGGCACTTGGGATAATCCGCAAGACTGTCGCTCGCAAACGCAAACCAGACCATTGCTCTCCCTCCTGGGTCTCTCTCTCTCTCTCTTTCCTCCCCTGCTTTTGACTGTGGGGAGGGGGAGACTGTGGAATCAAAGATGTTTTCTGCGCAGGAGAGACTTCTCCAGAAGTGAGCCCAGGGGTTTTCCTAACTCCGGGCTGAGCGGGTTTCGCGTTAGCCAACGGGCTGCTTGTGCGACTCACTTTATTCCTTGACAGAATCATGGCAGGCAAAAGAACCGCTGGCAGAAAACATTAGGGGGTGGGTGGGAGCCAACTGAGGAAGTTGTGGAAAGCCTGTCCTTCCCAAGAAAACAAAAACTGCAAAGGTTCTCCTCAGCACTAACTCTGGAACACTTTTGACGTCACCATGCGCAGATCTAGCACCGATGAATCAACTTATCATAGGAGCCCTTCCGTGGACAGCAAGGATTACAGTTTCCCCAATGGCGCCTTCCGTCGCTACAGCAGCATGTACGGCGGCCAATTTGGAGCCGCAAGTAACTCTTTTTTTGGATTCCATACCAACCCGGGTCCTAAGGCCACCAAGGCCAAGTACACCTCCCCCAAGGGGAACAAGTATGTGGTCTTTTACTTGGATCTCTCCTTTATTTTTCTTCTAGAACTGAAGAGGTGCAGCATGGCTCACAACTGCCTGCAGTGCATTAAGTACCTCATGTTTGTCTTCAACTTGCTCTTCTGGGTGAGTATGTACCATGTGCATGGTTTTTTTTTTAGCCCTCGGGTGCCTGGGGATAGTTTTCCTCTCCAACTTTTGGGCAGGAAGTGTAATGGGGACAATTGGGAGTTGGTTGTAGGCATTCTGCATCAGGCACGCCGAAGTTGTAGACCGAAGTGACACAATTTTGGACGGCAGCATTTGAGGCTGTGGGGGTGGACCCCGTGCCTTTGAAGGCTCTGTCACATGAGTGAGAGAGAAAGAGAGTCATTCATAGAAAACGCCAACACATTAGCAAGAAATTGGCAGGTGTCCTCGCTTCTTGCATGCCAGCAGCTTTTTATGGGAAGGAGCATTTTAAAAGGCAGAATCCCAACCCTTCGTTTGAAGTGGTACAGTCCAGAGTCCTGCCACTTCATTTGCCCCTTTGCTCTGCATAATGGTAGAACCAGTCTGGTTTTTCCTGTTGAGGTGGCTTGAGTTGGTGAGGACCGAGAAAATATTGGTCCCTGTGTTGTTCTGTTTTTCTGTGTTCTTCATCAGTCTTGTTAAGCTGCATGCATATTCAGAGGCTGTTCCTGAGGCTGGGAATTCATTGCACTTCTTGTTCCATATGAATTTGTGCCCTTGCTCAAGTCTCAAATGTGTTGTTAATTGCTGTGTGGGATCATGTATCTAATCTCGGATTTGCATAGTCTCTTTAAAAGATGGTTCTTGATGCTATTCTGTGGTGATGACCAGGAATAATCTGAATCAATCTGTACATTGTGGGAATGCATATGATGATAAGCTGTGCCCTTGTGTCTGATAGAGTCATCAATATTAGCGATGCTGCAGGTAGAATTTAAGAGATTAGCAAGCTAGTACCTGGTTTTCTGCAGTAAGAAGAGACTTTACAGCACAGGAGTAGACTCACTGGGCAAAATGTGAACTGCACATCCTGGTAGGTAACTTCCAGTCCTGTGATAAGGTGTCATATTCCTTCATTTCCAAAGACTTTTTTTGAAAATCCTGACTATGCTATGACTTTCAGTGCCACTTCTTCAATTTCCTGTGCAGAAACAGTGTGTCGGTGGAAAAACCTTGACTTGCCAATAGATAGATAGATAGATAGATAGATAGATAGATAGATAGATAGATAGGTAGGTAGGTAGGTAGGTAGGTAGGTAGAAGATAGGTAGGTAGATAGATAGATAGATAGATAGATAGATAGATAGATAGATAGAAGATAGACAGATAGATAGACAAGCAGACAGACAGACAGACTGACTGACTTTGTAGATTCATAAAGTTGGAAGGGGGCCATCCAGCTCAATCCCCTTTTCAGTGTTGAATTCCAAATTAATAATCCCAAACAGATGGCTTTCCAGCTTCTGTTTGAACACATTATAGGAGAATACATTTAAAAAAAAAAAAAGCAACTGGAGTTGTATTACTGTTAATTTAATTGCATATTAATTAATTTCGCCCATAGAATCCACAATTTTCTTCTTAACCCAGTTGTCTAGCGTTTTTCTTTTGTAGAAAAATAGATAACAGAAGGTAACTTTACTTTAGAAGGTATTAAAAGGTGCAGTTTACTGAAGTAGGTATAGCGTTTATTTAAAGGGTTTTTCCCCCTTTTCAGGAAGCAAAGTTAAAAACTTCTTATGCTATTCCTCATCACCATATTCAGAATTTAAAGAATAAAAAAATTAAGATTGAAAAACTATTATGATATTTGCATGGAAAACAAATCCAGGTCATCTTTCTTCTTTTTGCCATAAACAAAACATTTCAACCTATACAAATATTGGGGCGGGGGGGGGGAGGAAAAGAGAAAATCAACAGCTGAAGCCTTGTTGGGAGGGAGGGAGGGAGGAAATGTGGTGGAATTGCTGGTTACTTTAAAAGGGTCAAGCTCAGATTGACCCAGAATCCCCACCTTCCCCCCCCTAATGCATTTTCCTCTTTTGTCTCAAGGTGTATGTGTGTTCCTTTTCTTCCTTTTTATTCACTTGTTAATAGATTTTTTTGAAACACAAGAAGGATAAGCTGAAAGAAAATGTCACTCAGACTGTTTCCCAGCTCCCAATTCTCTGAGACAGCTAGAGTCCTAGTGTGTGTAGCTAGCTTGTCCCAAAGCTTCTTGAAAAGACAGAGAATCCGGTTTGTTGACCTTTTCACCCACCCTCTCTTCTCCATCTCTTACTGAATAGAGTGCTCAACCAACTGCAGAATATGCAATATGCAGAAGGAAAAAATAAATAAAGGAAAATAGCCTTCCTTTTAAAAATAACGCCCAGCAAAGACTTAAAGGATATTCTCTGAAATTCTTCCATGAATCCTGGACTGCAGAGAAGGCATGCTTTTCTACAGCTGGTAATGCAGGCTTACAATGGGAATACCGCAAAGGTTTTTCCTTTTAATTTAATTCAAGGAATGCTGTTGTAGTATTTCTTGGAAACAACAACTAGAGTTGTAGCTCTTTGATGTATCTTCTTTTTTCCCAAACTCTTGGGTGGAAAGATCCAGTAGTGGGTTTCAATTACCTTCACTACTGGTTCGCTATTGGGAGCGGGCACGCGCATGTGCGTGGCACTTCTGCCCATGTGCAGAAACCGTTGGGGGTGGAGCCTGCCGCTGCCGGTTGGCACAAATCAGGGCAAACTGGTAGCAACCCACCACTGGAAAGATCTCTCTGGTGTGATGAGATGTCTCATGTCTCATGTCTCAAGGTTAGATCAAGAAATCTACAAGAATTTATCAGTGATACTCATCCATATATTGAAGTACTGTATATAAAAAATAAGTCAATTTTTAAAATGTTATATTTTTTTTAAGGACTGAATTTATGTTTTTGAGGTTTGAGCAATGTTTAAGAATCTAGGGCAAACTCAGTTCAGAGCTTCCATCTCCACCACGGTGCAAATGCTTTCTCTTTCAGGAGTATCTCTAGATAATTTTTAAAAACATTTTACATGTTCCACACAGGAGATTTTGCCTCTCTGGCTTAGAGATGCTGCATTACCCATTAAAGTGACAATGGGCAGACAAGCTGGCCTCCTTTTAACAAAAATGTTAATGTTGTGAAATGGAGACTAAATGTGTGTCACGTGTACAGCTGAAGAGCCCATTGTACACCCAATAGCGAACAGACCTGTTATTAGCAGCTGTTGGAAAAATGTAACACAGTTCACCTTGGATGTGATCAATTCCCAGATACCTCCCCATCAGGTTGCAAATTTTCTACAATATTAATAGCTATGGCTTATAGAAGGTGTTTGATGCTTTTATTTGCACTATTAACTGTTTCAGTTCTCCATCCCCCCAATCTATCATCTACCTACCCAACCACCCAATCTTATTTATTAAGTTTATAGCAGTGATGGCGAACCTATGGCACACAGAGCCATATCTGCTGGCACACGAGCCATTGCCCTAGCTCAGCTCCAGTGTGCCAACTAGCTGATTTTTGGCTTGCACAGAGGCTCTGGGAGGCATTTTTTACTTCCAGAGAGCCTCCAGGGGGGTGGGGGAGGGCTTTTTTATTCTCCCCCGGTTCCAGGGAAGCCTTTGGAGCCTGGGTAGGGTGAATCTCAAGCCTACTGGGCCCACCAGAAGTTGGGAAGCAGGCCATTTCTGGCCTCCAGAGGGCCTCTGGGGGGTGGAGATGGAAAGCTATTTTCACCCTCCCCAGGCATTGAATTATGGGTGTGGGTACTTGCCCATGCGCGATAGTGTGCATGCACACTCTTTCAACATCCGACGGAAAATAGGTTTGCCATCACTAATTTATAGGCTTCCCATCTTACCAAGTGACAACTCTAGGCTGCTGTATCTATGGCAGTGTTTCCCAACCTTGGCAACTTGAAGATATTTGGACTTCAATTCCCAGAATTCCCCAGCCAGCGAATGGTACATAATTTTATTTATTTATTTATTTTATTGATTCATTTATTTCTATAAACCCCACCCCCATCTCAGCAAATGACTTTGCGTGCATTTTTTATGATTGGTTTTAGACTGCAAACAAACAAATAAGACAAACTGACCTTCACACTAGGAGAATCTAGCAATATTGCCATATCCTCACAATATCACGTACTCACTTATGCCCATCATGCATCTCTTGTTCACTCAAACTGAAGCGTATTTTAAGCCCACTTGTACTTTTGTACCTAGTTAATGTCATGTAGGAAGACAGTAGAACTTCCATTTCTATATCTTACTCTTATCTAGTTCACTAATTCTATTCAGGAGTGACCCTTGGCATAACTTGGCCTATTTCCAATGTTTTCATTGCAAAGACGTATATTTCTTTGCTTCTTCTGTATTTGTCCCCCTCTAATTTTGAAAACAACTTCTCTCATATGCCAAAGGACACTTTGCAAAGCCTGGAGCATGCACCCGTAGGGATTGAGATGCATATGTGTGTGTGTGTCCTTATATTTTCGAAATAGGGGGGAGGGGGAATGAAGTCAACAGCTGGACTCAAGGATAAATGCAAGATGATGAAATGGGCAATTATGCCAATCAGATTGCAGCTCAATACTTAGTTCAGTTATGTTTTGATCAAAAAGGGGTTGTCTAAAAGCAAATATTCCTAACCGGTTATGATAGAAAATGGTTTTACTCAGCGTTGGGTTAAGACATTTTAGGAGATGGGCAATGACATTCACGTGGATTATGTTCTAAGAAATGTCAACTATCCAAAAAGAAATGTGGTGCAGGAAAAAAACAGAGAAATAAAAGAAGATTGAAAGCAGAATACATTGGTACACACATACACACATGTACATACTGTATGCCCAGAACAATATTTTGAATTGATGGTTGCTGAGAATGCACCCAATATACACTTCAGACATCAGCATGGTTTTCATACAAAAACTGTCATATATAGCTGGAAGATTTGCTGCTGTTCTCTTAAAATATTCTGCAAGTGTTGTTTCCAGAATTGGTCCTTTTCTGTAATATTATACAATATGAGCATTTCATATCTACAGGGAACACTCTACTTTCAGATTCTAGCTTTTGTTTCTTATCTTGATGTAGCAATGCTTTAGATTTCTCTGGAGAAATCAGGACAAATCATAACATAAACTTTGTTGTATTTTTCAGGTCAGCATTAACAATGGCAGGAAAAATTGTTTTGTTGGCAAGAGGTATGGCGTACGTTTGCACAGGCATATGACTGAATGAATAAGACTTGCATGTCATGGTAAAGGAGATTTGGGATTTAGAAGTAGAGAGCTATCAAGTCAACAGTCAATGGTTAGGTTAAGTTTCTTTGAAATAAAATATAGTACTGCAATACTTACCAGTTTTTGGGACATTCACATTTTATGTAGTGGGTTATATGTAGTTAAAATACAGATAGAGTAGTAGTAGCAATCTCCAGTAAATGTTGGCCAGTAAATGTTGAGTAACAGTTCTTTTGCTAAGAATAACGCCAAAGTATATCTTTGCTGGTCAAAGTTGGGGAGAAATATGCTATAGCAGATTGTCGGCAGTCAGAAAATTAAGGAAAGTGTAGTAAGATGCAACACTTAGAATGATAGCCAGACAATTGAGATAAGGCCAACCCTCCAGTAGTGCATAAGATACAGAATCAGGCCTGTCTTGGTGTATAAAATGTCATTGAGGATAATGGAAGGCCAATAGTGTGCCTGGAGATTCAGCTCATGTTGCACCTGAGGAATCAAATACTGACTCTTTTCCCTTATTCCATAACTCAGAGATAGCTCCTTGCAAGGTGTCATTTTACTGCAGACCTGCAACCTATCATTCAGTCACAAAAGTATTTCAGAGAGACTATCAAACCTTAAAATATAGCAGTAATTCTGTCAGATTGACTAGAGCAGGCCTCGGCTAGAAAATCTGGGAGTTACAGCAGTTTGGGGAATGTTGCAATGGAATAATACAATCCAAAACTTTCTGCAAATCAGAAGGCTGCCAGTTCAAGAATGGTTGATCCTCCCATTTTAACAAGTGAAATGGCTAACCCAGTCTGTTCTTTAGCAGTACATAGGCAAAGATATCATTAATGTTGCAATGATAGTTTGCAATAGGGATACTTAAATGGAAACAAAAGCAATGATAAACATGAATTGTTTCAGTAGTATGTCTGACACCAGAAGGCGGAATAATAGTGGACCTATTTGGGAATGAATTTCAGAAAATAACAACAACAACAACAACAACAACAACAAAGTTGGAAGGGACCTTGGAGGTCTTCTAGTCCAACCAACCACCTGCTTAGACAGGAAACCGTACACTACTTTAGACAGATAGTTATCCAACATCTGCTTTAAAACTTCCAGTGTTGGGGCATTCACAAGTTCTAGAGGCAAGCTGTTCCACTGGTCAACCGATCTGACTGTCAGGAAATTTCTACTTAGTTCTAAGTTACTTCTCTCATTGTTTAGTTTCCACCCATTGCTTCTTGTTCTATCCCCAGGTGCTTTGGAGAATAGGTTGACTCATTCTTTATGGCAAACCCTGAGATACTGGAAGACTGCTATCATGTCTCCCCTGGTCCTTCTTTTCATTAAACTAGACATGCCCAGTTTCTGCAACTGTTCTTCATATGTTTTAGCCTCCAGTCCCCTAATCATCTTTGTTGCTCTTCTCTGCCCTTTTTCTAGAGTCTTAATATCCTTTTTGCATTGTGGCGACCAAAACTGAATGCAGTATTCCAAGTGTGGCCTTACCAAGGCCTTATAAAATGGTATCAACACTTCACGTGATCTTGATTCTGTCCCTCTGTTAATGCAGCCTGTTGGCTTTTTTGGCAGCTGCTGCACACTGCTGGCTCTTATTTAAACAGTTGTCCACTAGGGCTCCAAAGTCCCTCTCACAGTTACTACTGTTGAGCAAGGTACCACATATACTGTACCTGTGCATTTTGTTTTTCTTGCCTAAATGTAGAACCTTACTTTTTTCATCATTGAATTTAATTTTGTTAGATAGTGCCCATTGTTGAAGTTTGTCAAGATCCTTCTGTACTTTGAGCCTATCTTCTGGAGTGTTGGTTATTCCTGCCAGTTTGGTGTCATCTGCAATTTTAATGAGTTCCACATCTATCCTTTCGTCCAAGTCATTGATGAAGATATTGAAGAGTACTGGGCCTAAAACAGAGCCTTGGGATACTCCACTGCATACCTCCCTCCAAGTAGATTTAGTTCCATTGAGTACTATATGTTGAGTGCAGTTAGTTAGCCAGTTTTGAATCCATCTAGAGGTGTTGCTGTCCATCCCACATTTTTGTACTTTATTTAGTAGTAAATAAATACCATAGGTGTTTTCTCCAAATGACTGTTGCAATGGTCTGACTATCTCCCAGATATCAAGGGAAATATAGAAGTAGAAGTAGTAGTAGAATTTTTTATTGGCCAGGTGTGATTGGACACAGAAGGAATTTATCTTTGGTGCATATGCTCTCAGTGTACATAAAAGAAAATATACATTTGTCAAGAATCATGAAGTACAACACTTAATGATTGTCGTAGGGGTCCTTTAAATAGTCCTTTAAAAGCACTGATTTACAGGAATGTTGTTGACTAACCCATTAAACTTTTTCCTCACATAGGAGGCTCCCTACTGCCCTTGGTTTGTCTTTCTACTGGGCAGGTGGGCACACTTCCAAACAAGTGACTAGGCTCCATTTTATCCATTGTTCTAAGAAAGCTAACAAAGTTCACTGGGGACCCAGAGGCAGTCTTTAAAACAGAGATGATGCTGGAAAATAGAATTTAGCAGAGTACCACTTTCTCATTTTTTTAAAAAAAATTGAAAACGGAGGAGGGGACTAAAAAAACATAGCAGCTATCTGCAAATATATTGGCACCATTAGGATATGACACTGGAGACTTCAAGTCTGTGTTATCTGCTCTTATAAGCTTTTCCATTTAAAATTGTATCAATTCCACAAGGGAAGGGTCAGCTATAATTGTATCAATAATTATTTTGATATTAGAAATTACTAGTGGTACTTATCTAAGACTGGATAAGATGTTTTACTCTGAGTGCTACTTATACCTTGAAACATCTTGTGTGAAATATGTAATTTATATCAATTCTATTGTCATAGTAGGGCTATATTTATGCATGCCAAATTTCCATCCGATAGACTTTTTACAGGTTATGGCTGGGATTCAACAAACTGCAGAGGCTGCCTACCTAAGAGAATGTACTGTATTTTTTTTACAACATGCTGTAAAACACATTGCTTTTTGAGTTAAGTAGCCTTTCCAAGGCAAGTTCCCATAGGACAACAGACTACAATGATTGAAAATGAATAAAAATTGCTCCAGTCTTAGGGTATGTTTAATGTGGTTGTTTCCATCTCAGTATTTTTTTTACTTTCAAAGTGATTTTAAAAGGTGTCCTAAAAGCTCACTACTTATTTAAGATGTCAAGTAGATTTTTGCGGTCTTTATCTGTTTAGTGATTATTTTATAGCCAAAGCAAGGTTGTTACTCTGTAGTGTGCAAGGTCTCCAACCCCCAGGCCATGACCTATATGGAATTGGGCCATGTAAGCAGCAAATTGGCAAGCACATATATGCATGCCAGCCTACCACTTGCATGGCCCAGTTCCCTCCCCAGCCCATCTGGACTGCCAGGCCACAAACATTGGGGATGAGTACTATAGTGTGCATTGAATTGAATCACTAAAAAAAAAACCCCCACACCAAATAATCTTTTCTATGTTTTTGTGTACCATTTCTCTTGATCTTGTACAGAGCCACTTGCTATCTTCATCAGAGTTCTGGTAGGTGAACAATCACTGCTTGCTTCATTGGTTATTTACCACATCTCTGAAATAGCCTGGCAAACCCACTGTTTCCTCAAAACCCATCCTCTTTCTTCAAAATTCTGATCTTCTTGACCCCAGTCTATAATTTATACAGATATTTCCCATTCTGTGAAAAGACAACATGAGTGAAGAAAGGTGGGACAATGAACAGATCTCTTACTCTTGCCCCAATAAGGCCTGAGTACCAATGAGAGAAAAGACCAAAGCTGTTTTCAAAATTCATCACTTTAGCCTAATGTAAATTTATTCCTTCATCCCTCTTTCTCTCTCTTTTAGCTTCTGTTGATTGAGCAAAGAGTATTTCACTCCATTAGTATGTTTGTATACAATATACATTAGCCACATGGAACTGACAAAACGTTAAACAGCACAAATTGTGAAATAGGGGATAAATCTGGTTTCCAAGAAATATAAATATATACTGTAGTATATCTCAGAAGTGAATACATCCTGTCACATTTTGTAAATATTTAAGTATCTTTTCATGTGACAACCCTGGAGAAATGACACTTGACTACAATGTAAAGTAGTGAGTTTACAGCTTATACAGTATAACAATGTAAATGTGCTGTCCCCTCAAAATAACACAATACACAGCCATTAATGTCTAAACTGCTGGCAACTAAAGTGAGTACACCCCTAAGTGATAATGTCCTAATGGGGTGCAAAGTGTCGATATTTTGTGTGGCCACCATTATTTTCCAGCACTGCCATGGGCATAGAGTTCACCAGAGTTCCACAGGTTGCCACTGGAGTTCTCTTCCACTCTTCCATGATGATGTCACGGAGCTGCTGGATGTTAGAGACCTTGCATGCCTCTACCTTCCATTTCAGGATGCCCCCATAGATGCTCAATAGAGTTTAGGTCTGGAGACATGCTTTGCCAGTCCAACATCCCTATCCTCACCTTCTTTAGCAAGGCAGTGGTCATTTTGGAAGTGTGTTTGGGGTAGTTATTGTGTTAGAATACTGCCCTGCAGCAGTCTCTGAAGGAAGGGGATCATGCTCTGATTCAGTATGTCACAGTACATGTTGGCATTCATGGTTTTGTCAATGAACTGTAGCTCCCCAATGCCGGCAGCACTCATGAAGCCCCAGACCATGACATTCCCACCACCATACTTGACTGTAAGCAAGACACACATCTTTGTACTCCTCACTTGGTTGTCACCACATATGTATGACACCATCTGAATCAAATACGTTTATCTTGATTGGACCACAGGACATGGTTCTAGAAATCTATGTCCTTAGTCTGCTTGTCTTCAGCAAACCACGTGCAGACTTCCTTGTGCATCATCTTTAGAAGAGACTTACTTCTCGGACAACAGCACTGCAGACCAATTTGATGTAGCATGTGGAGTATGGTCTGAGCATTGTCAGGCTGATCCCCACCCCTTCAGCCTCTGCAGCAGTGCTGGCAACACTCATATGTCTATTTCCTAAAGCCAACCTGTGGATATGATGCTAAGCATGGGCAATCAACTTCTTTGGTTGACCATGGCAAGCTCTGTTCTGAGTGGAACCTGTCCTGTTAAACCACTGTATGTCTTGGCAACTGGGCTGCAGCTCAGTTTCAAGGTCTTGGCAATCTTCTTATAGCCTAGGCTCGTGATGGCGAACCTATGGCAGGTGTGCCACAGATGGCACATGGAGCTATATCAGACAGCACATGAGGCGTTGCCTATGTCAGCTGAAGCATGCATGCACGTGCTAGCCAGCTGATTTTCAGCCTTGGGGAAAGCCATTTCGCCCTACAGAGGCTTCAGGGGTGTGAAAAACAGCATAATGGGCAAACTGGAAGTCCATTTTCCAAAATTCCAGTTTGCCTGTTTGGCTGTTTTTTCACAGTTCCAAGCTTCAGTGAGGCCAGTGCGCATGCACAAGGGTGGGAGAGAGATTTTGCATATGCACAGGGGGTGCTCAGGGGGGGGGGTGCATGCATGGGGGTAGGGAATGGGTGTGGGCACATTCATACATGCTAGCACAAGCAAAAAAAAACCTTTTGGCACACAAACCATCACTGGCCTAGACCATCTTTATGTAGAGCAACAATTCATAAGGTGCCATGTTTATTTTTTCATAAGGTGCCATGTTTATTTATTTATTTTGTTTATTTATATGTCAAACATGTATAGGATAGTAGTAGTTTGTATAAACATAAGTAAAAAGTAATGAAAAAAGAGGACAATAGGACAGGGACAGTAGTCACAGTGATGTGTTTATGCATGCCCCTTACAGACCACTTAGAAATGGGGAGAGGTCAACTGTAGACAGTCTAAGGTTAAAGTTTTTGAGGTTTGGGGAAGAAACCACAGTGTCAGGTAGTGTATTGCAGGCATTGATCACTCTGTTGCTGAAGTCGTATCTTCTGCAGTCGAGTTTGGAGCGGTTTACATTTAGTTTGAATCTATTACATTCTCATGTATTGCTGTACTTGAAGGTGAAGTAGTCATTAAAAGGAAGGACATTTTGGTGTATGATTTTATGAATTACATTTAGATCAGATAGTAAATTGTCTAATCCCAGTATTTCAAGCCTGGTGGAATAAAGTAGAGGAGTGAAGGACTCTTCATGTGAAATATTTCTGGACTCTCTAGATTGTATTAAAATCTGATATGCAATGCGGGTTCCAGACAGGTGAGCTGTATTCCAGAATTGGTTTAACTGGCAATGTTGTTACAATGGGCTCTAGCACTTAAATCGTTGGATATGAATACTCCAAAGTCTTTGACAGAGTAAGGATTATCTACAAATTCACTTCCTCAAAGTTTGTATTTTGTATTCTGATTATTTTTGCCAATCTGTAAGACAGAGCATTTGTTGGTTGAAATTTCAAGTTGCCAGTTGTTTTTTGACCATTCTGCTACATGATCAAGGTCTTTTTGAAGGGTAACAGCATTGTCAGTGGTATTAAATAATTTAACATCATCAGCAAAGAGAATTCAGTTGTTTATAATATGATCACAATGATTGTTTATGTAGAGAATGAAAAGTGTTAGTCCTAGAACACTGCTTTGAGGGACACCATTGTTGACAGGATCACGATTTGCTATGGTACATTCTATTTTGACCACTTGTTGTCTGTTAGACAGGAATATGGTTACCCAATCATGTAGGGGTCCAGAGATGCTATAGGATTTTAGTTTCAGAAGTAGTTTGTTGTGTACTACTGAATCAAAGGCTTTACAAAAGTCTATGTAAATATTGTCTATCATTTTACCTTGATCAAGTTGAGTGGTCCATATGTTTTTGCAGTGTAAGAGTTACAGATTACAGGATTTTTTTTCCTGAACCAAATTGCAATGACTAGTATCAAAGAGTGATAACACCAAAATTAACACACCTGCTCCCCCTTCACACCTGAGACCTTGTACCACTAATGAGTCACATGACACCAAGGCAGGAAACTGGCTATTTGGGCCCGATTTGGATGTTATCACTTAGGGGTCTACTCACTTTTGTTGCCAGTTTAGACATCAATGACTGCATGCATAGTTCCCTCTAAGCTGAGCAGTGAGCAATCGCTCACTTAAAAATCATCATCAACTCAGTTTTCCAAACCTGCCCAGAAGCCGAGAGGGAAAGAGTGAGAGGGAAGGAGAGAGAGAGGAAGAGAGGAAGAGAGAGAAACAGATAGAAAAAAGAGAGGAAGGAAAAGAGAAAGAAAAAGAATGGGAGTAAGGAAGAGAGAAAGAAAATCAAAATCTAGTTTGAAACTAGCTCAACTATTTAAGTGGCATTTTGATATTGATAGAGTTGCCCTATTATGAGCTCACTGTTATAGACACACAGTACAGTATTTCATTTTGAAATTCTTTAAGGCAAAACAGGGTGGGTTTTTTAGTTATTTATTTATTTGTTTGTTTGTTTGTTTGTTTATTTATTTATTTATTATTTCTGTGCCGCCCAGTCCCAAAGGGACTGCCGCTCAGACACTATACTTTTCCACCCACCCACCCAAAAAATTAGAGGGAACACTGACTGCATGTTGTGTTATTTTGAGAGGAGAGCACATTTGCACGGTTATAAAAGCTGTACACTCACTACTTTACATTGTAACCAAGTGTCATTTCTTCAGTGTTGTCATATGAAAAGATATACTTAAATATTTACAAAATGTGATGGGCTGTACTAACTTCTGTGACACCAGCCTTAATTATAGAATTCAGCAAACATGAATGGGTTGTAGACACTGATTAGTAGAACCATGTTTCTGAGTCTGATGAAAGTGAACACAAGAACAAGGGGGCACAATTTGAGGTTAGTTGGGGGAAAGATCAGAAGCAACGTGAGAAAATATTATTTTCCTGAAAGAGTAGTAGATCCTTGGAACAAACTTCCAGCAGACATGGTTGGTAAATCCACAGTAACTGGATGTAAACATTCCTGGGATAAACATATATCCATCCTAAGATAAAATACAGGAAATAGTAAAATGGCAGACTAGATGGACCATGAGGTCTTTTTCTGCTTCAACCTTCTATGTTTCTATGAATAAAGGCCTCCGCAGCAGTGATATACAGTGTTTGCTGTGTATTTCTGTGCATGTGTGCCTGACCCATAGAAATAGCAAAGAATTGGAGAAATGTACATTATGGCAGTATATTAATGCCAGCAAGTTTTCTTAAATGTAATCATACTAACTTCTCCCAATTATTTAACTAGATCTTATCCAAACACAACTATGTCAGGATTTAACTCAACTGCTTTATCTTAATACTAAACAGGACACTGTTACATTTTAGAGCTGTACAGAGCTGTTACTTGCATTTGTACAGAGCTCCTAAAATTGATGTGGCTTTCTTGATACATTATTCTCTGATTTTTAAAAAGAAGATACAATAGCACTGGAGCTCTTCAATTCAAGCATTTATTTTTAAAAAAAGCTTCTTCATTTTTTTAAGTTGTCTAGAACAATAAAAAAAGGCAGTCTTTAAAATAAGTCTAAAAATGTGAACATTCTAGAAACATTTATAGTTATTGACTTACCTACTTGCATCCAGATTCAGCAATTGATTAGCACAAGAAAATAAAATCTTGCCTCTGCATCTGCCTCTCCCTCCCAATTTGCCTCTTTGCAACTTTAGCACACGGCTTGCCTGCAGCCACAAAGCAGCTGAGGGTCGGGAAGCTGATAATGAGTTGCTTGGGTTAACAGGCTCTGCGCTGTTTGCTGCAAGGAGGTAAATTGCTGGGAGGCAGAGGCCAAAGGGTGAGGGTGGGTGGGTGGGTGGGGCTACGTTCAGTGTATAAGGCACAGCCAAGTTTTCACAATCTTTTTGGGGGCAAAATGGTGTGTCTTACACTCTGAAAAATATGGTACTCTTGTGGAGTACTTTCTTACTGCACAAGAAAGATGTGGTGCAAACATTTGTAGGAAAATATTAGGTAGACATCTCTGCATAGGATTATGGATGATCTCTGCTTATAAGGAAGGTTCTGCTTCTAATGAAATGTACATAAACATAATGAGTCCTTCGGGATTGGGCGGCATAGAAGGATAGATAGACAGACAGACAGACAGAATTCACAGAGAGGAGGGGCAGCATACAAATCAACTAATATATAATTTATGTGTGTGTGTGTGTGTGTGAGAGAGAGAGAGAGAGAGAGAGAGAGAGAGAGAGAGAGAGAGAATGAAGTTCTTGGCATATTCAGGTTTCTTCCCATGTAGAATGTAGAGATTTCTGGCGATGTTTCGACGAGGTCCCACTCATAATCTTCAGGCTGATGCTTCTGTCCTTGTTCTAGGGCGAGCACTGTCGAACACCTCATTGAAACGTCGCCAGAAATCTCTAAATCCTACACGGGAAGGAACCTGAATATGCCAACAACTTCATGCCTTTGCCCGTGAAAATCTACAAAAACAAATATATATATATATATATATATATATATATATATATATATATATATATATATATATATATATATTTAGATAGATAGATAGATAGATAGATAGATAGATAGATAGATAGATAGATAGATAGATAGATGATAGATAGATAGATAGATAGATAGATAGATAGATAGACAGAATCCATGGAGAGGAGGGGCGGTGTACAAATCCAATTAATATATAATTTGTGTGTGTGTGTGTGTGTGTGAGAGAGAGAGAGAGAGAGAGAGAGTATGAAGTTCTTGGCATATTCAGGTTTCTTCCCATGTAGAATGTAGAGATTTCTGGCGATGTTTCGACGAGGTCCCACTCATCATCTTCAGGCTGGTGCTTCTGTCCTCTAAATCCTACACGGGAAGAGACCTGAATATGCCAACAACTTCATGCCTTTGCCCGTGAAAATCTACAAAAACAAATATATATATTTTACATTTTACAACAGCACGAAGCTTGGAAACTTCAGCCTGATGATGGTGAATGTGATTTCGTCGAAACGTCGCATAAACATGCAAAATATTACACAGGGCAAAACCCGAACTCAGAACAAAATCACATCCACCATCATCAGGCTGAAGTTTCCAAGCTTCGTGCTGTTGTAAAATGGATATATGTTTGTGTGTATTAAGTCTTCGGAGAATTAGATAGATAGACAAACAGACAGACAGACAGACAAATAGGAAACAAGTATTTTGGCTCAGCGTGATGGATGTCTGCATATGTAAAAATGTACCCGAGGCTTTCTAAATGCCAGAAACCTGCTGTATTACCATCTCTTGGAGCAGCAGCCCCCAACCTTTTGGGCACCAGAGACTTTGGGTTCCATAGAGAGAGGTTTTTCTGTGAACTGGAGGGTGTGTGGTTCCATGTGCTGCCTGCATCTCATGCATGGGGCTTCACTTATTCATGGGGCCCAGTTTCTGGCGTACTGTGGAACCCCTGTCTTGGAGGAAACCAGTTCACCCCATGTCAAATCAAATTAGATAAATTTGTAATATTGAACCTGTTTGCAATAATGTAAGCTTCTTTATTTACCTGGCATTTGGGTTTGATCAAAGAGTGGGCTGCGTAGCCCTTTGTCCAACTGTAAGAAATATGGATCAGATTAAACAGTATGTAAACCTCACAGTATATTCATCAATGCAGCTTCTCCGGCCTATATTTTTTTTAACTCTTTAGAGAAAGCGGAATAAATAGGGGATTGTTGGGGGATTTCGTTTTTGGGTGTCACTTAAGATGGCATGCCAATCTGCTGCTCTTATTAGGATTTGTGTTGAAATGTCAGGGTCAATCACCTTAATCACTAGGACAGGAAAAGCCTCTAAAATGAGGCAATCCAGTCTGTGCTTAACTGGGGTCGTGGGGGGGGGTAGTTTAAACCTAAAACCAATAACTTACTGACTATGAGATGTATGAAGGATTCTCTCTTGGGTGCACTCAGGGGCATTCACTGCACATAACCACTTGGTGGTGATAGAGAAACATCTCTTACCATAAATCCTCTGAAATCACTTCTGAGAGTTAAATAGAAACATAGAAGATTGACGGCAGAAAAAGACCTCATGGTCCATCTAGTCTGCCCTTATACTATTTCCTATATTTTATCTTAGGGTGGATATATGTTTATCCCAGGCATGTTTAAATTCAGTTACTGTGGATTTACCGACCACGCCTGCTGGAAGTTTGTTCCAAGCATCAACTACATTGAAACATAGAAATATAGAAGTCTGACAGCAGAAAAAGACCTCATGGTCCATCTAGTCTGCCCTTATACTATTTCCTATATTTTATCTTAGGGTGGATCTATGTTTATCCTAGGCATGTTTAAATTCAGTTACTGTGGATTTACCAACCACGTCTGCTGGAAGTTTGTCCCAAGCATCTACTACTCTTTCAGTAAAATAATATTTTCTCACATTGCTTCTGATCTTTCCCCCAACTAACCTCAGATTGTGCACCCTTGTTCTTGTGTTCACTTTCCTATTAAAAACACTTCCCTCCCTAACCTTATTTAACCCTTTAACATATTTAAATGTTTCGATCAGGCTTTTTTGGTAGATGCAGCACACAGCTGGCTCATACTTAAGTGGTTGTCCACTAGAACACCTAGATCTGTCTCACAGGTGAATTTGAGTGACTTCTTGGATGCTTGTCTATAAGGAAGACAACTAAAATGTGATATATATACAGTGGTACCTCTACTTAAGAATGCCTCTACTTAAGAACTTTTCTAGATAAGAACTTTTCTAGATAAGAACTGGGTGTTCAATATTTTTTGCCTCTTCTTAAGAACCATTTTCTACTTAAGAACCCAAGCCCGGAAAAATTTCCCAAGAAATTTGAGAGCGGCACGAAGGCCCGGGCAGTTTCCTGCCATTCCCCTTTTAATCCCAGCAATCTCAGGCTTTTCTGGGCTGCCAGAGAAGCCTTTCGGTGGCACTTAAGGAGGCCTTGGCAGTCCAGAGTGAACAAAGCATTTTCCTTTCTCTGGGTGCTTGCAGAGGGAATAAACTTCTGCCAGCGCCCAGAGAAAAGAAACGCTCCCTTCGCTCTGGGCTGCGACTGTCCTCCTCCTCCTCTTCTTCCTCCTCCTCCTCCCACCCAAATTCCGAGCTTTTATTTCTTTCCTAATAGGTTTGCACGCATTATTTGCTTTTACATTGATTCCTATGGGAAATTTGCTTCTACTTACAAACTTTTCTACTTAAGAACCTGGTCATGGAACGAATTAAGTTCTTAAGTAGAGGTACCACTATATATGCATATTCTGAGGTGCAAATCTCAGTAATAAAAAATTGACAATAAGGATGCAAATGCTTCTTTACTAAAATAGTAGCAAGAAATATTATCCCCGGAAAGTAATGATGGTATAACGATATCAAATATTGATTTATACCAGCTAATTGCTAAAGCAGCTGGAAAATGGGTCATTTTAATGTTGCAAGTTTAAAACTCAGGGCATACTTTGGTTTGAATGATTAGTATGTATGCTATTAAATTGTCTTAATTTTAATGATGATTTTAAAAATTAGTTTTTTTCCTTGACTTTTTTTTATTATTGTTGTTAATTGTAATTATTGTTGTTAATTGCAATCCCTGAGTCTTTCAGGATTGGGCGGCATAGAAGTCAAATAAAATAAAATAAATAAATAAATAATAAATACTTTGCTTCACAATAACTACACAAATATTATGAAACTAAAATAAAATATTGAACTAAGGTCATTTTCTTCATTATGCATTGAAGACCTATGACAGTAGGAGAATCCATTTCCCCTGTTTTTACTTCAATGAATCTAGGCTGAAGAGATATTTATGGAAATAATTTATATTTATATTTGAAAATTACAAACAAGTCAAAACGTTGTAGTTCAAAACATTCAGTGAACAATTGATTTCATTCTTGAAAACTAAAGACAAGAGATTTGGGGGCTGGGAGTGAAAAAAATCATCTCTCACCTTCTTTCCAAAATTTCTCAGTTTCCAATGTGAAGACATGTGCACACAGTTATTTCCTTCCACAGGCGAGTAGACTTCTAAAAAGTTAATATTGGAAAAGTAAATTAAGTGGGGACAGGCAGATATTCTCATATTGTCTCTGCAAACCTTATTCCATAATGTTTAGAAAAAAATGTGGCAGAAATCATACCTTACATTTCTTCATTATTATTCTTTATAACAGATAGGGGGTGCTTGAATATAGGAGAAAAATAATTATGTGAACGCTCTTCCATATTGCTTTCCTTGGGCTCTCTCTCTCTGTGTATATATGTCTATGTATATATGTGTGTGTATGTTTTTTCTGTTTTCATTACCAACAAAAATATCAAGAGAGAGAGAGAGAGGCTGAGACTGCCTGATAAGCTGGCAATTTTAGAGTGCAATTGTTTTTACTGTAGGAGAAAATTGGATGGAAGGACATGATTTGGAGCAAGAATAGATATTACTTAAGGGTTGCTTTATCTTCCCTGGTTTTTTAAAAAAAAAACAATGTTGAAAAAATAGGTCCAGAGAGATCCATAGCATGAAATACAGTGGTACCTTTACTTAAGAAATTAATTTGTTCCGTGACCAAGTTCTTAAGTAGAAAAGTTTGTAAGTAGAAGCAATTTAGATGGACCCATTAGGAAAGAAAAAGAAATAAAAGCTCAGAATTTGGGTGTGAGGAGGAGGAGGAAGAAGAAGAGCAGGACAGTCATTGCCGAAGGAAGAAGGTGAGGTGAGATGAATAAAAAAACTCCAAAACTTTAAGGCTTAAAAAAAAAGAGGGACTCTGAGGCGGCGAGGAGGAGCAAACGCCTTCCATACACCCGGCGCGAGGCTGCCTACCATACACTGCGCCAGAGAGAAAAACCCAGGCAAGCGAGGGGGTGAAACCTCCCACTCATTTGACCGAAAGGCTGCTGCTGCTATCTGCTTCCTCTTCCTTCCTATGCTGAAGGGCTCCCCTCTCCTCTCACTCGCTCACTTGCCTTGTAGCCGGTGCCATTCCTTCACTGTGGTGACTCCTTGGTTTTGATGAAGCTGAATTCATCCAGTTGGGGCAAAGCACCCCTTTTTGTCTTTCTGTGCCCAGATGCTCCGGGAGGCAACCTCGTGCCAGATGCATGGGAAGCAGCGTGAGGGAATCACCACAGCAATGTGGTTTATTCCCTCTCCAAGCGCCCAGAGAAAGGAAAATGCTCCGTTCGCTCTGGACTGCCAAAGCCTCCTTAAGCGCCACCAAAAGGCTCCTCGGGCAGCCCGGAAAAACCTGAAATGGTGGGAGTAAAGGAGGAATGGCAAGAAACTGTTTGGACCTTCATGCTGCTCTCAAATTTCCTGGGAAATTTTTCCAGGCTCGGGTTATTAAGTAGAAAGTGGTTCTTAAGAAGAGGTTCTTGTCTAGAAAAGTTCTTAAGTAGAGGTCTTCTTAGGTAGAGGTACCACTGTACTTAAAATAGTTGGCTAAATTATTGAGCACCCCAAATATCCTATTATCTGTGTAAATCCTAAAAATGCTCACATTTACTGAAAGGAATAGTGATTTCTAAGTATTTCTAAGTATATTTCTGTTAATACAACAGCCATTGATGTTTTGATGGAAGATTATATGGTACTCCAACACTATGTTCCATACCATTTTTGTTCTTGGATTAGGGTTGGAATCAGTCACGCCTTCTGCCGAAAGGAGGAGAGGAGAGCCTCCCTCTGTCAATCTTGCTTGATTTTTCATTTAATCCTGTTGTCTAGGTTGTTGTTTCTGGACTCTCTGTGAGAGTTTGGTTGAGTGTGCTTTGTTATAGTAATTCTGCTGCTCCTAATAGCAGGAGTGAGGAAACATATGGGGGACCTATTTCCTTGTACTAAGGTACAGGGTAATTACAAGACACCACTTTGTTACCACAATGTGTTACTCTGTTAAGTGACAAGTATGAATACATGGGAATGAGACAAGAATGCAGAATAAGTGACTGGGTCATTCAGAGAACTGGAATGGGGAGGGGAATAGGGATTGATTATTGTGCTTTTGCTTGGGAAATGGCATCTTTTGAACATGTGGTGAAAACATTAATTTATTCAAATGTACAGATGGGAAAGAATAAATATAAATCTAAAAGCGTGACTGATTGGTTGTTTATGATGGCAGATTTAGAGAATTAGTAAAGGATACAAAGGTGAATGTGAGATTAGACTTTTTTTTGTAATGTCAAAAGCAGATGGTGGGAAACAAGTGAACAGGGAAGAAAAGAAAAAAAAGGGAAGAAATTAGAGTGAAAGTATAATATTTGCAGGAAAAGAAAATCTAAATGCTTTATAAATAAGTATTAGAATTAATCTCCCAATTAAATTAATGTAATGAGGAAATGAGGAAAGAAAATATAGAAGCTGCCTGGAATTGAGTTTAAAGAATTATGTTGGGCAATGATGCTAATAGGAAATTGGAAAAAGGACACTTCATTGAATGATGAAGTGAAAGATTGTAAGGAGGAAATGTACCTTAGAAAGAAATTGTAAAAATGTGTATGAAAGAATGTTGCAAAGATGAGCCTGAGATCTGTATATGAAAAAATAAAATATTTTAAATACTGGAAGGAATGTTCTAAAGATGTTTGTGAGAATATCCTAAACAGTAGAATGGAAATTAAGTTTGGTGTTCAATGAAAAATTAAGGAAAATGAAATTTTAAAAAAGGAAACCACTGAAAACTGGCAAACCTGCAGTTGCAAATAGCATCACTGAAGCTAGGTTTGAAGTAAATGTGGTTGTTTATGGAATTTATTTAATAGGAACTCTTTCCTTTACTTTTGTTATTCCTCCATAAAAAGGAAGATAGCAAGAGTGTATTGCAAAACCTACAGAAGGATTAGTTTTCTGGAAAGATGTGCTTGAAAGATGTTTGACAGAATTCTGAGTGAGAAATAATGAGCAAAAGTTCGGAAGTCCACCCTATGATGAGAATGGACCAGATTTACACAAGTCAGAGAAATGTATGAATATGCAAAAAATAATTTATTATGCATTTTTTATTTAGAAAAACTAAAGTTTAAAGAAATCTATTTCTCACGGGAAGATTATAATTAACTCTGAAATCTTCCAAATTTATCTGGACCTTTAATTTGTTTACAATTTTCTAGGGTCAAAATGTTATTTAGCTTTTTTGCTGTTTATCTCATTTCTTTTTTAAAACAAATTCTCAAACATATGATTAAGTTTTTCTTTCCTTAAGGATTGATGGAAAACTCACTTGTCATTTTCAAACTGAATCCCAAGGCCTCTAAGAGCTTAAAAGTAGTTAACAAGCAATTTCTGAACATGATTAGAAAAGGAAGTTTGTGAACTAAATATCCTTAAAAAGGCACAGACCTTTTGGTTGCAAGCAAGATAGCAATTCCCGTCATCTTGCAGTGTTCAAAACCTGCCAGGGGCTGCTGTCTTTGCCTCCTCCTTGCAAAGCAGCAACTGTTTAGAGATCTTGTAGGTGATCTCTTCTCCTCATCTTATCTGGAAAGGCTTCGAAGAACCAGTCTACACACTGACTATTTATTCTTTGCAGAGAAAATCTTCTTTTTGTGGTGCCAACTTTCAGTCTGCCATTTCTTCCTCTGGAGGTCCCCCACTTTTTTGAACATAGGCTTTCTCCATAAGACATCTCCAATGTCCCATGGAGATTCTCAGTCAATCCAGGTCATGGTTACCCCAAACGGACTTTTTCAAGAGGCAGCTGGCCTCTCTGTTTTTTTCTTTGAAGACATTTCGCCTCTCATCCAAAGACGCTTATTCAGCTCTTCCATTCCCCATCATCCCGTCAGAGTTGAAGAAGCTTCTTGGATAAGAAGTGAAACATATTCCCCCCCCCAAAAAACCCCTCCAGAAAGTCCAGTTGCCTCTTGAAAATTTACCTCAGGGACACACATAAGAAGCAAGCAGAACTTGCAACCCAGGGAACGTTATCTTTTTCACAAGAGTAATAAATTGTTCTGAGAGGAAGGAGAAGACTAAGAAAGCTTGATTAGGAAAAAATGGTAACATCTTTTGAGAAGAGAAAATAAAGAGCAGAAGATAATACATGATCAGTGTATCCACATGGTGGAAGCAGAAATGGTTTGCGTGGATAGAAAGATATGAAGATGTAGAGTGAATGGGATTGGAATAGCCTGAATTTAGCTGCATTGGGAGAAATTGCAAGGAAGTTGAGAAATAAAAGGGAAAACATAAACAATTAACAGGTTCATTTGGGTCTTCCATGGTAAACAGCAGTTCAGTCTGAGTTGCAGAAGGCCCAAAAAGCTCCAAAATAAGAGATTCCATTGTTTAAAAAAGACTGCCTTAGTGAGCTCCCTATTAAAAGCAGGTGGATGTTCTTGTCACAGTTTGATTGACAGTATCCTGCTGTACAGCTTAAAGTGTTTTCTTACTTGATGCCTTTAACTTACATTTGCTGTTTTATTTCCTTCTTTGCATAATGTTGCTTATCCCACAAGACAATAGCCTGATGGGCGGGTAGCTAGTTATACTACATTGAAGCATATGCACTGCCTGCCTGATAAATCCTGAGCTAGGTTCAATATTTTGCCCCTGACATTCAAGCCTTGAGCAATTTAGGACACTGCAATTCTCTTCAGTCAGTAATTTATGCAAGAAGGTGATGCTTGAGTTAAATTAATATATACTAACTTTAGATTTTTATTTAGATTCTTTTTTTAAAAAAAAGAAGTATGATTGTGCTTTCTCTCTTATTTTGGTTTGTTTTTATTGTTTATTATTCTACTCAGTTATTGTTTTGTTTTTTTCTTATTGATTAAAAAGCAAAAAAAATTAAATTAGAAAAAGACAAGAGCTAAAACAATTCAGGGCAAGGATGCTTGGCAGGTCACTGTTACCCACCTCTGGTAATTCCCTAAGAACGTTGGGGTGGCTCCAGCTTTATCTATCAAGATTGGTAAGGCATCATACTCATGGAAGTATGATGGGGCCTGCAAGGCCCTTTCCTCTGAAAATCACAGAGCTTCTACATTTCTACATTATTTAGATGTCCTTTGCTAGGAATTTGTTGAATGGCTCAGTTTTGTTTTCTTTGGCTTTCTCCCATCTTTTAATGAATATCGTTCTTTTCTTTTTTTACAGCTATTGTTTTAACTTATTGCTTTTCCTAGTTGCATTTTTTATACTGTAAACTTCTCTGATATGTGATTGATAAGCATATCAGTTAAATAAAAGCTTGCTCCAGAAAGAGTTCTTAAAATAGCAATCTAATTACCTATGCCGGTGTAAATACTGCTTGCTATAAACAGGACATCCTTTATTCATGTTTTCCCATATTTTGCTAACGGATAGTCTGTTGAAGCAAACTAAATGCATAAGCAACTGCCTGTGAAAAATGCTGCTGTGGCATTTGCAAAAATAAGACATATTTTTAAGTTGATTGTTTTTTTTAAGGACCCAACCAGTGATGGGCTCCTATGGGAATGGTCAGGAACGCAGTTCCGGTAGCAAAATTTAGAGGTCCACCCCAGAGCACCCAATTTGCACTGAAAGATGTTGAAACAAAATGCATAAGCCATGCCCACAGGGTGGTAGTAAAAATTTTGGTAGCCCATCACTGGACCCAACATTAATTTTATGAAAACCTTTAGAAAAACTATTGGACTTATTGCCATGTCCCATTGTATTTGGATGGGAGAGGGCAAGAAGGTTAGTTGGAATGAGGTAATTATTTATCTAACTTTGTAGGAGGAATTAAGCCTAGTTATGTATGGAGGGGAGCTACTGTGTAAAGAAGCGGTTCCCAAACCTGGCAACTTTAAGACTTGTGGACTTCAACTCCTAGAGTTCTGGGAGTTGAAGTCCACAAGTCTTAAAGTTGCCAAGTTTGAAGACCTCTGGTATAAAGGCAAAGGACATGACTGAACCAGATCCAACCTGCAAGCAGGTATTCTGAGGTGGTGATGAAACTATGGAATGTGTGCTGGAAGCAGTAGGCAGAGCCATCCCAAGTGGGATGCATGACCTCGCTGGCTCCTCTTCCGCATTCCTGTGCACACACACGCACAGGTCCGCTGGCCTTTGTATGTATGGGAGTGCTGAAACCTGGAAGAATAGTGTTCCGGTGCACATGCATGTGCTGCCACCCACTCTGGACTTGCATTGCATGCATACAGATGACCAGCTGTTCACCAGGCACACGTCTGCACTGGAAAACCAGAAGTTTGGGTGCCATTGCACACATGCGCACTGGAATGCTGCTCTTATGGTGTTGTGATTCAGCCTGAGGCTGCTCCTCAGGGACCGGCTGCATCTCTGCTGGATCCATGCCCAGAGGAGGAGGACAGTGAACAGGAGAGGGAGGACCAGGCAGACGGGGGAGAGGAAAGTCAGGAAGGAGGAGGAGGGAGAGCAGCCTGAGAGCCCCGGGGGGGGGGGGGGCGGGCTCTCCCCAGCTAGTAGCTGGACTCATTGGATGAAGAAGCACAGGCTATAATTGACATGAGACAGCGATGGGCAGCTCAGAGACGGGACCAATTAGAAAGGTATTTGCATCACTGAATTGGAACAGCTGGGTTTGGGTATGGTTCTCCTCAGCAGGGTTTAAAAGGCAGGCCCGCCCTTGCAGCCTTGTGGAGCATTATCAACTGGAAGTTCTGTGACCCTGCTTCGCTTCTCGGGGTCTCTGATCTTGGCTTGTGGCCTAGAAGTCTGGAAGACTTGGGGGAGGCGTGGGTTTGTTATCTCCAGCGTTGTTTTTGACAGCAAGAATCCTGTTTTATTTCATGGCCTTCGTGAAACCTCTGTGAAGTTCCAGTGTGTTCCTGTCTGTAAGAACAGTTTCTGTTACCTGTGTTTGCTTTGCCTTATATAAACTGCCTTTGCTTTTTACCAGTGTGTCTGGATTCTCTTTTTGGTTGGTGTTGGCTTCTGGAGGGACCCAGACAGAACATATGGGTTTCAAAACTCCCACATGTGAGAAACGAGCAAGGCCATATGGTCCAAGCAGGATGCTTTTGCATGCTATTTATGACACACAAATTGGCACATGGTGATGTAAAAGGTTAGCCACCACTAGTATAGATCAGTTGGATGCTACCAACTCAGTTTCTGCTCATCCTAACTCCTCCGAAGAATCACATAATAGTAACTTTTTTTAACCATGACTAGCAACTATAACTGGAATAGTAGACATACCATGAAAACCTCTATTTGATAGTACGATGCCTGGTTCTTATGATTAAACCAGGATCTCAGTTATGATTCTTAGAATAGAAAATCATATGCTCTGGAGAGAAATTCCTTGTATGTCACTTGGCCGAATAAACTATCTATCCTATCCTATCTGATCCGATCTGACCCGACCCTATCCGATCTGATCCTATCCTATCTGATCTGATCTGATCTGATCCGATCCTATCCTATCTGATCTGATCCGATCTGATCCTATCCTATCTATCCTGATTTTTCTCTTTAAAATTCTTTCTGACAAAACATTTTCAATGGATGGCTTTGGTCTGATAATCTGCGTATACAATGAAAACCCATATTGTGGTTGACTTACAAGTACAATTGAGCCCAAAATTTCTGTTGTTGAGTGAGATATTTATTAAGTAGGTTTTGTCCATTTTATAACCTTTTTTTGCCACACTTGTTAAGTGAATCACTGCAGTTGATAAGTTAGTAAATTGGTTGTTAAATGAATCTGCCTTCCCCATTGTCTTTGCTCCTCAGACGGCTACAAAAGATGAAAACACAACCTTAGGACATAGTAACGGTCATAAGTATGAATTAGTTGCCAAGCATTTGAATTTCGATCACATGATCATGCGGATGCTGCAGAGGTTGTAACTGTGAAAAACAGTCATACGTCACTTTTTTCAGTGGCATTGTAACTTTGAACTGTCACTAAGTGAAGTGTTGTAAATCAAGGACTGCCTTTAGATTAAGATTGCACGAGGAAGGTGGAGGCATTAAACATTCAGTGGAGTTTATATGAAATTTGGGAAGCATTTTCAGCTGAAGTAAAAACTCCTTGAAATAATAAACATGTATTTCAAGATTTTAGTCCCGTATTTGCTACCCAAAGATCATGTACAAATTTATCCAGATTTGGTTACATGATTTCAGCCCCCCTGGAAGACTATAGGGATTAAACAACCAATCAACAAACCAACAAGCAAGCAAGCAAGCAAGCAAGCAAGCAAGCAAGCAAGCAAGCAAGCAAGCAAGCAAGCAAGCAAGCAAGCAAGCAAACAAACAAACAAACAAACAAACAAACAGGAGGGAACTTCCTGTACAATTTCTATTCTTCTAAACCTCTCTAAACATCAGGCAGATACAAAGACATGTGGACAAGAACCACCTAATTTCAAATATGTACTCCTTTGGTAATTTATTCCTAGACCTTTCGAACACTGAATTGTGGTTCTTCACCCTTTTGAATTTGCTCATTCCTGAAAGTAGGTATGAATGCAATGGAAGTACATTCAAAGAGGAGAATGTAAGTTTGTCATTATTGTTACTTTTGTTTCTGCAAGATGTACTTTATTCCATTTGGGGCAAATTCTTCAGTCTCAGGTACAAAGTACTGAGAAAGCTCCAATCTTCATTTGATGCTGTTACAGATGAAAAGTGGGTTAATAAGGCAAAATGGCTAAGGTGTTGGGCTAGGAATAGGGGAATATAGGTTTTAGTCCACTCTCAGTCATTAAAGCACATTGGGTAACTTTGGCCTGTCGTTCTCCTTCCACCCAATATCTCACAAAGTCCTTGTTGTGCAGAAGAAGAAGAAGAAGAGAAAGCAATGTCCATGCTGCCTTGAGCTCCTGAGTGAAAAAGCAGAATGCAAATTTAAGAAAACAGAAATGAACTGTGTTCTGAATGTTCACCAAATGCAGCATCTCCCATATGAAATGAGATGTTCTAATGCCTGTTTGGTGCAGTGGATAGAACTGGGAGGTAGTAAGTTTTAGTCCTGCCTGCCTTAGGCAGAAAGCTAGCCAGGTGACCTTGGGCTAGTCGTGTCTTCTCAGCCCTAGAGAAGAAGACTAAGGCAGAGCGCTTCTGAAAGACCTTCCCAAGAAATCTTGTGCAGGCAGTCACCAGATGTCAAAAGTGATTTGAAGTCAACATACTGTACATTTATTTATTCTGTACATACACACACAGAGAGAAAAACAGACAAACAAAATACTTGAGAAGACAACACATCACTCGTAATTCTACCTTCCCAGCACAAACTCTTCTATTTGAGTCTTCCAGCTGCAGTTTGCCTATCTTAGCTTGAATAGAGGTGTTCCCCAGAGTCATCTACTTGTTATTCCTTTTTTTCTATTTTTTCCTATTGTTTTTCCCCACATACAATATATCTCTATGCCTATAGTGCATCTTTATCTGTTTTTGCTCTGATTCCTGTATAAAACATACAGATGAATCTGTCAGGTTTACTTTTCTATTTTCAGACTTTAAAAAATTTCCATCCTGTAAGATGGAGACATTGGGGGATTTGGGTAAAAATAAAGAACCACACAGAATTTGTGGCAGCAACCTGTCAGCTTCTTTGAAGCCATGTGCATTTATTACTTGGAGAGTCCATTGTACTAACCTTAAATTTTCCTTTATGTGTCTTACAATTTAATAGGTTATATCATCTTCTACCTTCAGGAGAACTAGCAATCTTTTCTATATGCAGCATTCTTATTTGAAACTAGCCAAGTTCCTGATGCTATTTCAGTCTGGACTGAAATTTGAAAATTAATCAGTATTAATAACATTACAGATATTCCCTGGCACAACATTGCATTAAATTTAGAACCAATTTAGAGAATTTTTCATTTTGTTTCCCCAATGCTTGATCTTTGCATATTCCTATTAGAGTTGCATAAGCAATGAATAAGCAATGTATGAGTGTAATTATGAAGATCTATTTTCCTCCTTCAATAACAAGAGACTGTTTTGAACATTCTGTTTACAAATAGACCACAATCTCTCCTCCTCCTCCTCCTCCTCCTCCTCCTTTCTCCTCTCCCTTGAATTCTGAACATCTTCATGTGAACTGACTTCGCCATTGCTCCTTATTTGCTAAGCCCCTTTTATTTAGAATGTGACTTTTTGGAGGCATTGCATTTTTTAAATTTCTTTTTGTTAGGGGAAGAAGTGTAGGGGATGTTTTCTTTACTGCTGCTATTGTGCTGAATTGAGACTTTTCCATTGATATATTTGGTATCACCTTGGGTACTCCATAAAAATCCTGAGAACTTAATTTGCCAGCTTTGATAATTGCCTAATATTTTTGGTAGCAGGACCAGGAAACTGAAAAAAGATAAATCAAAACACCAGTTTTATTATGTTCTAAAAGTCAAATGTTTCTACAGCACTCCTGTGAGGTACAGATTTATGATTTGATACTTGTGTTTTTGACTGCAACAGTGTTGATTACCCTCTGGATTAGCAAAATTTTAAAAGGAATGAAGGGTTGTTTTCTTTTACTTTATATAGCACATTCTCACTATAATAATGTTCTCTGGTGCTTTTATGAATTTCTTGCTACATTGTCACATATTGTATGGTACTATAATTGATTAGGTCTCTGACAGGATCCAGCTCATCCTTCAGAGGTTATCGTTTCTTTTGAAGAACAGGAAACCTCTTTTGATTTTCTTAAAGAGTCAGCAATATCAGAATATCAGTTTTCTTCTCTTTTCCATAGGAGATGAGGGTGAAAGACTTGCATGGAAGATATACTGTATAGTGCAGAAGAAGAGTATTACTCAAAATAATACTTATTTATATATCATTTGTTTCTTTAAATATACTGAAAACAGCAACCTCACAGGTTTAGGTTTAACATTTGCTGAAGCGAGAGAAGCTATTTTGGCATCTAGCTTGGCAAGCTAAAACTAATGGCTCCAACATCTTATGTTATTTTTTTTAGTCTTTATTTGCTATATAATATTGATGTCTATAGGTATAGTTACCTCTGATGGTATATATATATATATATATATATATATATATATATATATATATATATATATATATATATATATTTATAATATATATCAATATATTTGTAAATATTTATATTTATAAATATAAGTGTATTTATATATTTATAAACACAATCAATATTGAGAACAGTAGATGAATATGGCAATTGCAATAGCACTTAGATTGATATATCTCTTCATAATGCTTTATATCACTCTCTGATTGGTTTACAATTGTGATGGTGAACCTATGGCATGTGTGCCAGAATTGGCACACAGAAATCTCTCTATGGGCACACCTGCCATCGCTCCAGCTCAGTCACCTGGTCATATGGTTTCCGGTACTCTAACACAGTGTTTCCCAACCTTAGCAACTTGAAGATATTTGGACTTCAACTCCCAGAATTCCCCAGCCAACGAATGCTGGCTGGGGAATTCTGGGAGTTGAAGTCCAGATACCTTTAAGTTGCCAATGTTGGGAAACATTGCTCTAACACATACACTTTCTGGTTTGGGCACTCTGTGCCTAAAAAGTTCACCATCATTGGTTTACAATGTTAGCACATTGCCCCCAACAATCTGGGTCCTCATTTTACTGACCTCGGAAGGATGGAAGGCTAAATCAACCTTGAGCCAGTCAGGATCAAATTGCTGGCTGTTGGCAGAATTAGCCTATAACATTACATTCTAATCGCTGTGCCACCATGGTTCATAATATGAAAATATATGTTATCCTCATCTGCATATGGTGCTTGTCTGCTATGTTTGCTTAGCTGGCCTTTTCCTCACAACCCCAGCTCTAAAGTTTTGTAACTATACATTAGGGAAACTTGGGGCAGAGCAAATACATCATCTACCCCATATCAACAGAGCAGGACTGCTAACCAAATATATGAAAGAGGAGCAGGGAGAATTTTAACAGTTGCCTTATGTGTTAAATAAGAAGCTTGTACCATGCATTAAAATCATGGATCATCCTCACTGTTTATGGTACTATTGTGCATTATGTTCATCTTATGTTTTATAATTAGAAGGTAGAGCAGATGGGGGGGACACTTTTCCAAGATTATGTGCCATTAAAGTGAGGTAATATGTGCCTATATTCACACTGCAGCAGAGGTTGTTTGCCTTGTTGGAAATAATGTTGTTGCAGTGATAGCTGCAGAGAGTGACATTGGACTTTCCACACACCAGTGGACTCCATCAATTTCTCTTATCTCCCTCTTTAGCTCTTAAAAGCAGTATTCAGATAGTAGGAAGCAAAATTAATGAGCCTGACCATTGCTTAGTAAAATCTTTTTAGGGCAAAGAGCTGCTGATATTTCCAAAGCCTTGACTAGGAAATGTTTCCTTTAGGTTTGTGTCCTACTGTGTTTTCCATAATCAATTTTGTCCATTTCTCCAATAGAGACATATTACATCTCCTTATGCTCTTAAAAATTCCCTTACCTTGAATCTCTGCTTCTGCTGAGAGCCTCAGTTTTTTTCTACAAACTCAATTCTTTTTCCTCTATGATTATTTTTCCTCTTGTTATGCAGTTGGAATACTAACAGGTAGAGTTAGAAGTCTTCTTTCTTTAATTACTGAGGAGTTGTATTAGAATAATTAATATGTTATTTATTAAATTTATATTCTGACCATCTCACTGTTGAAGCAGTGATAAAAAGCCAATATATTATGATTAAAATTAAAGGAGATTCATTTGCCTTCTTTGGTGACTTGTGAGCTGCATTGCTTCTCCTCTAGAGGAAGAATATCCTAAATAACCTTAGCTATAACTTTTTAAATAGCTCTTGGGACAGGCGAGTGGACTAGCCATAGAAGATTGCTGACAACTGCAAACGTCACCCTGGAATCTTGCTTGGAATTTGAGTTGAAGCCAATTTTGGCTCATAGCCATACTGCAAATATCAGGCTGTGACTTTAGACCAGGTTTCAGCACCATGGATAGCAGCCGTGCAGCTAGAATACCAATTACTCAGAACTGACCTGAAGCAGTGGACGAGTTTTGTAGGCAAGCCAGGAAAATCTTTTGGGAAATTCAAATTTCTCCCGCATAGACTATAGGTAGGCCTTTCCCCCAGTATTTTTGGCTTTTCCGAAGAATGTTTCTCCAAGCTAGCAGGCAATGTCATCTTCTTGCACGGGATGGGGATGCTAGACTGAGAGTCTCTGTTTGGAATAACAAGCTTCTTCTTCTGATGCTTCAATGGAAGAGTTATTGCTGAAAATCTGTGTCTGAAACTCTTCAGAAATGAAGAGTTCGATTTATGACCAAGAGTCCTTCCCCCCCCCCCCCTTTCCCCTTCTTTGGATAGTTAGTCAAATCTAAACTAAAACATCTTCCGGCAATATAATCACAGTCAAATAACTATTTTTCTCTATGTTGCTCTTTCTGGAGAATCTTGAGAAAATCCACTGCTTTTATCTAGTATATTCTTAGTGGTATTAATCTGGACATTTTTAGTGTTTTTAGTGTTTTACTGTTTTAAAAAGGGTTTAGTATTTTTAATTGTAATATATTTTTTGAATTGTAAGCCACCCAGAGTATTGACCAAGATGTAAAGCCATAGAAAAATCAATGAATGAACAAGTAAACAAACAAAATTAAATTAAATTAAATGAATTAATTAGCACTATGGACCCATTATTCCCTTTAATTAATGTCACATGACATTAATTAAAGGGAAGACAGGGTACCTATGTGATCATGAGAAGTGTGTATATGGAAGATAACTATTTCCACTTTTTTACATTTTTATTTTATTGTTCAAATAAATTAACTCCAACTCCAGTGGACTCTATTACCATTAATAGATTCTGTGTCTAAAATGAACTGGAAAATTCAGAGAAAAATGGGGTAGTATTGTAAAAGAAGCTCTTTTCCTTATATCCTTTTCAAATCTTAAAGGCTTTTTAAAATTCCATGTGATTTCTATTTCTAGAACAAAAAATATTGCTATTAATCACAGTTAATTCAATTAATGATACATCAAGTTTGCCTTCAGTTCCATTGTTAATAGGAAAACTTGTGATATGTCCAAATCCTGCATTTTGCTACAGATAAGGTATTCATAACAAAGATGCAGGTTTTAATAACATTAACTGATGTAACATTGGTGTGTAATGAAGCATTTATTGTTTTATGCACTTTTAAGAGAAATAGTTCAAACTGAAACAAGAAACTTCAGAGTAGTCAAATTATTTAGAACTACAGTATTTAAGTTCCTCTCAAGCCTTTCTTTCTCTCCCCATCCATCAATATTTGTGAAAACCTTTTTCTGTTCTTTTCCTACATTAGTTGTCACCGGTGTCGGACTCTCAAAGGAGACAGCATGTCTAAATCTGATAAAGGTTTCAGACTATCCTGTCCTTAACTGTCAGTGAGTCAAGCTCCCTTACTTATTCTTTTGATGTTTATGCAGTAGCAACCTCTCTTTCCTTATCTTAAGGAGAGATGTTTTAGTGAAATTTAAATTGAGATCTTGTGTTAATCTTTTCAGCTCCACCTTCTCTGGACAATTGTTAGCTTTGCAACAGATAATGAATGGAACAGTTTTTGTCTTTTCTTCTTACTTTGTACTTTCTCAAATTTATTTATTTATTTATTTATTAAACTTGCAGGCCGCCCAACTCCCGGAGGACTCTGGGAAGCTCACAACAGCTGCATTCTGTTTTGTAAACATTTTTAATTCTGTTTTGTGAACATCTATTTCCTCTCATTCAACTAGAGTTTTCATTGAGTTCTTCCATAGATTAGGAATTTCCCACTTCAAATTTAATGTTCTGTTCATCCTGTTTCCATTCTTCCCTATAGTACAAGAATAGCATCATCAATTATGTTTCATAATCTGTCTTTAGATAGTAATTCATTTTAATAAGATACTGTTATTATGACTGAATTTTTAATACTGCAGTCATGCAGATTGGGTCCCTGGCTCCCTTTAGGTAAATTTTAGTAGTTCATCTGTAAGAAATCCAACAATGTGTTTGTGTGCATGAATTGAAGGTTAATTATAGGAGGAAATCAGTTTGACTTATCCAAATTGGGTAGGAAACCTCTGATTGTCAGTATAAATTTCATTTCTTTTTCTCTAAAAGAAGTACATATATTCATGCTTTCAATTGCAATTTATGATAGGTGAAGGTTGAAATCGGCAATTTTGCAAAGGAAAATGCAAAAGAGAATCAGGAATAATACACAATCATAACAACTAAATGCAACTCAAATAATTTTGTGAAACTTATAGTTAGTCCAACAAAGTACTTCATTTTAAAAAGAAAATGCCATTGGTCCAGTTAACATCCTTCTTGTTAATATTTGGGTAAAGTCTAAGTTCACTCAGATAGCAAGAGGAAAACACTTTGCACAACTTTAGAGAATGAGGATTATAGCAATAGCATTTAGACTTATATACAGCTTCATAGTGCTTTTACAGCCCTCTCTAACTGGTTTACAGAATCAACATATTGTCCCCAACAATCTGGGTCCTCAATTTACCCACCTCAAAAGGATGGAAGGCTGAGTCAACCTTGAGCCAGTAGTGAGATTTGAACTGCTGAACTACAGCTAGCAGTTAGCTGAAGTAGCATGCAGTGCTGTACTCTAACCACTACGCCAACCCTGACTCTTGTGCAGACTGGATTATGCAGCATTATGCAGATTGGATTGCAGGCTGTGCTCTGACAGAGCAGTGCCAAATTTGATGCTTAATTCAAATGAAAGGCTGATGGATAAAGGTCTCCCTAAACTGATTAAACTGATTCAGAAATAGTTTCACTAAATCTATCAGTACCACCATTCCCAGGCCCCCAAATGATTTTCCCTAAAGCATGGTGTAACACAACCAAAATTCTGTTCTAATATACTGATGTGGAGTGAGAGGAGGTTATTCATGACAAGCTGTCAAAAACGAAAATTCCTCATCACAGAGATTTAGGTTATTTGCACAGTGGCATTACCCAAATGATATTAATTATGTCATTTGTGTCAATTGACATCATTTGCCTGATGACATCATTTATGTCAATTGGCAACCTTTGAATAATTCCACAAAGGATGTCAGTTGACAGAAAATGATGTAATTTGCATATATATACATATGATGGAAATTATATATTTTACATTATTTGTGTAATGAGATTGTTATGCAAATTATGTAAATAGCTGCAGAAGATTGATCCATTGCATGCAAAATTTGTCCTATCAAACTCTAACATACTGATCTACTCTACAATCCTGTTTCATGATTTTTTCATGATCTGATTACTAACTAGAAACAGTGGTACCTCTACCTAAGAGCGCCTCTACTTAAGAACTTTTCTAGATAAGAACAGGCTGTTCAAGATTTTTTTTGCCTCTACTTAAGAACCCAAGCCCGGAAAAATTTCCCAGGAAATTTGAGAGCGGCATGAAGGCCCGGCCAGTTTCCTGCCATTCCCCCTTTAATCCCGCTTAGGGAGGCTTTGGCAGTCCAGAGTGAACGGAGGGAGGCGTGTGCTCCTCCTTGCCGCCTCTTTTTTTTCTTTTAAGCCTTAAAGTTTATTTGATTCCCCTCACCTCACTTTCTTCCTTCAACAGCAACTGTCCTCCTCCTCTTCTTCCTCCTCCTCCCACCCAAATTCCGAGCTTTTATTTCTTTCCTAATGGGTTTGCACGCATTATTTGCTTTTACATTGATTCCTATGGGAAAATATGCATGCTGGCCAGCTGATTTTGGTCATGCCCCCAAAATGGGCCCAATAGGCCTATTGGAAATCTGGAGACTTCAGTGAGGTCTGCACGCATGCCTAGGGGGCAGCCCGGGGTGGTAGTTGTTGTATATTCATGCATGGGGGGGCATTGCATTATGGGTATGAGCACGCGCATGCACGCAGTCACATGCACACAGACACCCTTTTGACACCTGAGCAAAAAAAAAAAGGGTTCACCATCACTGCATTAGATACTTCTAGTATAGTGAATGTCAAGTACAGTGGTACCTCTACTTCAGAACTTAATTCGTTCCGTGACCAGGTTCTTAAGTAGAAACCTTCTTAAGTAGAATCAATTTTTCCCATAGGAATCAATGTAAAAGCAAATAATGTGTGCAAACCCATTAGGAAAGAAATAAAAGCTCAGAAATTGGGTGGGAGGAGAAGGAAGAGGAGGAGGAGGAGGACAGTCACTACCGAAGGAAGAAGGTGAGGTTAGGGGAATCAAAAAAATTCAAAACTTTAAGGCTTAAAAAAAAAAAGAGGGACTCTGAGGCAGTGAGGAGGAGCACACGCCTCCCATATACCCGGCGCAAGGCTGCCTTCCATACATTGCCTCCCATATATTATCTGCTGCTGTTGGTGCTGCCTCTTCCTTCCCATGCTGAAGGGCTCCCCTCTCCTCTCGCTTGCTCACTTTGTAGCCGGTGCCTTTCCTTCAATGTGGTAACTCCTCGGCTGCCCAGAGCGAAGGGAGTGTTTCTTTTCTCTGGGCACTGGCAGAGGTTTATTCCCTGTCCAAGTGCCCAGAGAAAGGAAAATGCTTTGTTCACTCTGGACTGCCAAAGCCTCCTTAAGCACCACCTAAAGGCTCCTCTGGCTGCCCAGATGGCTAGGATTAAAGGGGGAAGGGGAGGAAATGGGCCGGGCCTTCGTGCCGCTCTCAAATTTCCTGGGAGATTTTTCCCGGCTCGGGTTCTTAAGTAGAATATGGTTCTTAAGTAGAGGCAAAAAAATCTTGAATACCTGATTCTTATGTAAAAAAGTTCTTAAGTAGAGGTGTTCTTAAGTAGAGGTACCACTGTATGCAAAGTTATTGGTGTTTGTTTTCACAGCTTTCTTTTAATAACAATATATTATATTGCTAGTGTTAATGTCAGAGAAAGTTAAGCCTTCTGTTATTCATGTTACTGCTTCCATGGTAAATAAATTCCTATCATTCCTCCCAGCTTTATTCTCAAGCAAAAAATAAGAGATGTTGTATTTTCATTTGCATTGCGTGAAGTAATATGATGACTGTACAAAAGACAAAGAAGTGACAATCCTCCAAATTTACATTCTTTCTTTGAAGCATATCAGAAGGAAATATGAATACTCCACTACTAGACCTTGTGGCTGTGTTTTTGTCTGTCTGTCTGTCTGTCTGTCTGTCTGTCTGTCTGTCTGTCTGTCTGTATCTCTATCTCTATCTCTATCTCTCTATCTCTCTATCTCTCTACCTATCTACCTATCTACCTATCTACCTACCTACCTACATACCTACCTATCTATCTATCTATCTATCTATCTTTCTATCTATCTATCTATTTGTCTATCTAATTGGACTTATATGCTGCCCTTCTCCAAAGACTCAGGATGTCTCACAACATAGAAAAGCAATACAAAAAGCAATCTAAGGGCATTATAAAACTAATCTAAAAACCAATTCATAAAACCATATAACCACCCTCATTCACATCACAATCATACTAACAGCCAGAGCAGAGTGTTATCACTCAACAGTCCTAACCCTGCTGGCAAAGGTGAGTTTTTAAAGCCTTTTGGAAGGCCAGGGGAATGGGGGCAGTGTGAATCTCTGGGAGGAGTTGGTTCCTGAGGGTTGGAGCTGCCACAGAAAAGGCCCTTTCCCTAGGGCCCGCCAGACGGCATTGCTTGGCTGACAGGACTTGGAGAAGGACAACTTTGTGGGCTCTGAGTGGTCAGTGGGATACATGAGGCTGGAGACAGTCCTGTAAGTAACCTGGTCCTAAGCCATGTAGGGCTTTATACGTAGTAACCAGGGATGGGCTACTGCCCAGATGTGGGAATGCAGTGGGGTAGCGAAAAATGGTGCTCCATCCCATCTTTCAATTTGCACTGAAAGATGTTGAAAAAAATGCAGGGTGTGCTGCATAAGCCACGCCCACCGTGTGGTAGTAAAAAAAATTGGTAGCCCTTCACTGGTAATGACCAACCCTTTGAATTGTGTTCGGAGACCATTCCATAATCAATGCAGCTCGTGGAGTGATGATGAGACATGGGCAAACCTTGGTAAGCCCATGACACTCTCAGAGCTGCATTTTGGACTAGTGCAGTCTCTGAACGTTCTTAAAAGGTAGCCCCATGGAGAGAGCATTGCAGTAATCGATCCTTGAGGTGATGAAGGCATGAGCAACTGTGAGGAGAGACTCCCTGTCCAAATAGGGCAGTAACTAGTGCACCTGTGCAAACGTCTCCTCGGCACAGCTGATAGGTGGTGTTCTAAGCTCAGCTGTGGATCCAAGAGGACACCCAAGTTGCAAAACCTCTCTGAGGGTGTCAAAAGCTCTCCCCCCCTGGATAATGGATGGAAAGATGGAGTTGTCCTTGGGAGGCAAAACCCACAGCCACTCCATCTTGTTAGGGCTGAGCTTGAGCCTGTTAACACCCATCTAAACCCCAACAACCTCTAGACACCGGCATGTCACTTCCAAATTCAAAGCCTATGTGAACTGCCAATGACAACTTATTTCCAAATTACAAATACAGTAATATTTTAAAACCATATCCACTTGCAACTGGAACTATTCTCCATGAATTTGGAGGTGCTGTGGTGATGCAGCAGTTAGAATGCAATATTGCAGGCTAACCCTACTTACTATCAGGAGTTCAATCCTTCCAAGTTCAGTAAAATGAGGATCCAGATTGGAGGTTATGGTCAATATGCTGACATTTCTAAAAGTTTCAAGCGTCTCAATTTAAAAACAAAAAAACAAACGAATTAGCCAATTTGATATGTCTTCTGTATCTGATTGGTCTATTTTGCTGTTTTTTGTTCTGACTCAAGATTGGTAGGTGTTATAATGTATTTTATAATCCTATAAAACACAAGATGATAGTACTATTGTCCCACTAGGATCAAGGGTGAGAGGAGTCTTTCTGACAACAAGCCCGTTTTACATAGCTGTCCAAATTGTTTCCGAAAATCTTTGTGGTATCTATGTTGGATCTTTATTGTAACATAAGCAAGCCCCATTTTCATCATTTCTCACAACCAAAGTAGTACTAAAGAAAAACTTCAGGAAAATGCTATATTAATTAATTTGATCTCTATCTACCGGAACTATCTAAGTTTTGCTGTTCATAGAAGGGCAGTTGGAACAACATATTACACAAAGTATGTGTCTCTTCAACTGCTGCCTTTTTAGCTTTGTGAGGTGTGCTGTCCTATGCTTCATTAATTCCTTCTATTCCTCTGCAGGCCAGGAGTAGCTATAGTAATAGGAGAGAATCAATATTCTTTTGCACTTCCTTTACCAAGATACATTTTCTGTAGCTCCAGCTAAACCAAAATGTAATGTTGACCTAGTCTGAAGGGGAAAGACATATAATTAATCTTGAGTCTTAGTTCGGATATTCCATCCCCTCCTGATGCTCTCAGCTCTTAATTAATGGAAATTATTCATATTTGGGTTAAGAATCAAACATAAGAGCTATTTCACTTCAAGGTTCAGCACCTAGAAGCAGTGACAGATTCTTGTTTAATAGGCCACCTGACTTGATTGAATCCAAGGTCTTCAATGAACCAGGTCACTTACCTTGCCTTTTCCATTGAATTGGAATCTTTTTTCAAGATGTAATTAATAACACTGCCCAGAAGATAGTATTTCAGCCTGTCATTCTAATATATATATTCACATAATACTTTTGACCACATTTCTGCCTCCAGAAGATAATTGATGCATATGGTTTTCTCACAAGAGAAAGTAGCAGAGAACATCAAGACAGATAAGATCAGATCTCTATCAAGAACTCAGAGGATATTCAGATGAAGTGATGACTTGAGTGAAATGCTCATCTGCAAATAAAAAGGATCTGGAATAAGTGTCTATAAGGGAAATTTTAAGTTTTAATGTTCATTATCTTAAGTTTGAAAGTAATAATGTTATATCGACTGTCATTGTAAAATAATAATTCTTAGTGAATCATATTATGAACCAATAATTAAAATCCATATGTTTAACTCTGCTTTATTAGAAACATAGAAACATAGAAGATTGACGGCAGAAAAAGACCTCATGGTCCATCTAGTCTGCCCTTATACTATTTCCTGTGTTTTATCTTAGGATGGATATATGTTTATCCCAGGCATGTTTAAATTCAGTTACTGTGGATTTACCAACCACGTCTGCTGGAAGTTTGTTCCAAGGATCTACTACTCTTTCAGTAAAATAATATTTTCTCATGTTGCTTTTGATCTTTCCCCCAACTAACTTCAGATTGTGTCCCCTTGTTCTTGTGTTCACTTTCCTATTAAAAACACTTCCCTCCTGGACCTTATTTAACCCTTTAACATATTTAAATGTTTCGATCATGTCCCGTCTTTTCCTTCTGTCCTCCAGACTATGCAGATTGAGTTCATTAAGTCTTTCCTGATATGTTTTATGCTTAAGACCTTCCACCATTCTTGTAGCCCGTCTTTGGACCTGTTCAATTTTATCAATATCTTTTTGTAGGTGAGGTCTCCAGAACTGAACACAGTATTCCAAATGTGGTCTCACCAGCGCTCTATATAAGGGGATCACAATCTCCCTCTTCCTGCTTGTTATACCTCTAGCTATGCAGCCAAGCATCCTACTTGCTTTTCCTACTGCCCGACCACACTGCTCACCCATTTTGAGACTGTCAGAAATCACTACCCCTAAATCCTTCTCTTCTGAAGTTTTTGCTAACACAGAACTGCCAATGCAATACTCAGATTGAGGATTCCTATTCCCCAAGTGCATTATTTTACATTTGGAAACATTAAACTGCAGTTTCCATTGCTTTGACCATTTATCTAGTAAAGCTAAATCATTTACCATATTACAGACCCCTCCAGGAATATCAACCCTATTGCACACTTTAGAGTCATCGGCAAATAGGCAAAGCTTCCCTACCAAACCTTCCCCTATGTCACTCACAAACATATTAAAAAGAATAGGACCCAGAACAGACTCTTGTGGCACACCGCTTGTAACCTGTCTCTGCTCAGAATACTCGCCATTAACAATAACTCTTTGATGTCTATGCTTCAGCCAGCTTGAAATCCACTGAACTATCCAGGGATTAAGTCCAATCTTCACTAATTTATCTATCAGCTCTTTATGTGGAACCGTATCAAAGGCTTTGCTGAAGTCCAGATAGGCAATATCCACGGCACCACCTTAATCCAACACCTTTGTGACATAGTCAAAGAAATCAATGAGATTAGTCTGACATGATTTGCCTTCAGTAAAGCCATGCTGATTTGGGTCCAATAAGTTATTGTTTTTTAGGTACTGATTTATTTATTTATTATTTATTATTTAGATTTGTATGCCGCCCCTCTCCATAGACTCTGATTTATCCTCTTTTTGAGTAGAGTCTCCATCATTTTAACTATAACTGATGTCAAGCTAACTGGCCTGTAGTTACCAGCTTCTTCTCTACTGCCCTTCTTGTGGATAGGCACAACACTGGCCATTCTCCAATCCTCAGGAACATCTCCTGTTAACAGGGATTGGTTAAACAAATCAGTCAGGGGGGTAGCAATGACAGATCTGAGTTCTTTAAGAACTCTGGGGTGGATGCCATCTGGACCCATTGCCTTATTTATCTTTAATTGTTCAAGTTCTTCTAAGACATCGGCTTCTAAGATGACTGGAGCTGAATCCGTACAGCTGGAAGCAATGCTATATCCCTCTATAGTATTATTTTGTTGATAAATATACTCCAAAATATTTCCACAAGACTTTCTCTAGATTAATTTGGTTTATTTTTCCACTTTTCTAGACATATTAAATAATGTATCTGAGTCGAGGGTAAAAGCCTTCTATAAAATACCATCCGTTTCAGTTTTCTGTTCCATTTTATTTTTTGTTAATTTCAGCTGTGTGGATAGGATAAAATTTGTACCAGTAAATAAATAAATAAAGCAACTTATTTCTAATCCATATTTTAAATTTTATTTCAAAGCAAAATTAAATGATAAAACAAACAAAAAAATTAACAAATGCTTAAATGCGTTTAATTAATTCTGCTAATTAGTGTTTTCCCACTCCAGAAACACATTTTTCTAAAAGATGGTAGTTAACTCATCCAATTCTTCATGGATGAACTTTGCCTCTTCTCCAGGCAAACTCTGAATTCCTCTTCTTTTGCTATATGTTTTCAAAATATACGTGATCCCCATGCCTTCAGCTATAAATAGAGCAAACAGTTTGCATCAAGGCAGCGCACAGTATACACATTTAATTAATTCATACAATACCGTCCTTGTTCCTTATAATCATCCCCTTTCTTCCCAGACCTTTGTATCTGCTCTTTGGTATTAAAATAAACATCAGCCCTGTGAATTCTTTTCAACTCCAGATTTTGTGCCTCTAAAAATTACTTTCTTTTCAATAGAATAAAAGCTAATTATCTTGCCTTTCACTTGTTTAGTTAACTCTGGCTTAATATTAAGCAATCCTTGTAACTATGTTTGATCTGACAGATCAAATCGACCCGATGAATGAATAATATGATGTGTTCTGTTCTTCTTATTCTTGTGCCATATCCATCATTGGATGTTGGCGATCATGTTGGCCGTCCTATTTTTATCAACAGCTGCATGAAAAAGTGTTGTTGAGTTTTGTCCAAACCAGTCCCTTAGACTTTGAAGCCATGATGTTCTTCTTTTGCCTGGACCTCTTTGCCTTCAATCTTTCTGTAGGATTAAGTATGTTGTATTTTTCCAGATGTTCCATCACATGTCCAAAATATTGTAACTTTCGCTTTTTTATGGTTTTGATTAATTCCCTTGGATTTTCAAGGCTGCTGATATGTGTTCTTATCCTATCATGCACTTCAGATATAAAGTATTTTTCGGCAAGTGCATATAAGTAGTTACTATGTTATGGATATACCATATACTGCAGCTTGGAGGAAAATGTGAATGTACTTTGTGTAACTAATACAGTATCCTTGATCATTATCCGAGTCTACGGAGAGGGGCGGCATACAAATCCAATCTAATCAAATCAAATTATAAGTAATATAACAATTGGTTAATAATTTAACCCATATTTCTCTGTCTTTGTATTTTGACTTTGGTTATATGGAAATACAGTAAACGGAAGCTTTTATGAATGATAGAATGGGTAAATGGGAGAAGCTAGTTGCCCCTGAATGGTGTCCAGCTTCTGGTACTTATATAGACATAGTTATATGTCTGTATATTAGTTTCCAACAATAGATAGAAACTAATCGAGGAGAAAAGCAACCTGGAATTGGGGAGAAACTTCATAACAGTGAGGATAATAATCCAGTGGAACAGCTTGCCTCCAGAAATCATTGGTGCTTCATCACTGGAGGTTTTTCAGAAGAGACTGGACAGCCACTTGTCTCAAATTATATAGGGTCTCCTGCTTAAATGGGGATTTGGGCTAGAAGACCTCCAAGGTCTCTTCCAGCTCTATTCTGATTCTGATATTTTTAGTAATCTTGACTTTTGTCATCCCGTATTGGTTGATTTTACTACCAGTCCTGGTACTCTAAGTAATCATCTCTAGATTCATAATTCAAAAAGATTGGGGAAAGCTGGTTGGGCACCTCTGGAGAAGAAGAAAGCCATGAAAAGCAACCTGAAGAGTCTTCATGTGATGCTTCACAGAGTAGAACAACACAAAGCCCCGGTATTTAGAAGCTGGAAACCTACTCTATGCCCTTCAAAACTGCACATAATTGCCACCACTGGTTCTACAGAACCTATCCAAACTTGTTGAATTCCCTCCCTCCCTTCCTTCCTGTTTTTTCAGCTAAAGATTTTCTGACCATACAGTATTAGATTTTCTTCTTAAAGCTTCTTTGAAATATATTAAGACAGGTATGAAGGAAGCTATTTCCATGTTAGTTTCCATGGGGAATAATCAGGTTCCATAGGAATCCTAACCTTTTCAAGAAATCCACCTGTGCTTTTACTTTGGCTAAGAAAGATTCTCATAATTATCTCCAATTCACACCCACAAGCAAAGGCAAAACCAGAAAATTATATAGATTTTTAAAAAATGACAACCAGGGCAATGATTTTATTAACAAGTTTGGAGAACAGCTGATTTTACCAACATAAACTATCATTTCTAAATTTCTGAGAAGCATCTTATCACTTATATGCAGTGAAGGGCTACCAAAATTTTTACTACCACACTGTGGGCGTGGCTTATGCAGGATGCTCTGCATTTTCTTTCAACATCTTTCAGCGCAAATTGGGTGCTCTGCGGTGGAGCTCCATTTTTGCTACCCCACTGCGTAGCCCAGCCCTGCTTATATGCTATATCTGCTCTGGAAGTTATGCTATTGAAGTACAAGCCTCTCATATTAGCTGACTGTTATGTTCATTTTGTATTATTTTTGCTTTGATATACAGGTAGTCTTTGACTTACAACACATTCTATTCTATGATCTAAAGAAAGAATTAAAATGTGATCCCTTGAGAGGTTACTATGCAGAGGATGAATACCATTCAATTTAGTGGAGGGAAGAATGTTCTTTCAATCTTCAAATGATATCTGTTGAAGTTCACATGAAATCCTGTACATATAAAGACAAAACAGTACTCTAAAAAGAATAGCAGAAAAGAATTTTACCAAAAAGTAAATAAATCCACAACTGAGTGGGTGTTGTGCCTAAAGAAAGTACCATATAAAGAAGAGAAATTAAATTGAAGGAATCCAATTAATAGAAGCTTCAGAGAAAAACACAAAAGTAGAATGATTTATTGAAAAATCGATTGAAGTCAATTGCTGCCAACTGCTGAATGGCTTTTTATTTTCCCATTTTTATTTATTTTTATTTTGTTTTAAGCTTCTAAACCACAAATGCTTCTCATATTTTTCTGGCATCATTAACAGTTTCATTAGATTTGTCTTTCGTATGATTCAACAATGAGTAATATACTACATGGATATTATTAAACCAAGCTTAAGAAATGAATGCTTTTTAAATGCAGCTGCTTTGTGTTTTGAAAACATTCCCTACCACGTTTCTTTGTAAGCTGGAGATGCATAACATACAGATAGTCACTAGAAGATTGCTAGCATAGTTTGTATTTTTTCTGGGCTTTTAGAAAATGCTTTGTTATTTCCCCCTTCAATATTTTGCACTATGCCCTATAGTAGATAGTTGATGATGAAGCAGCGTTACATCCTATAATAGAATCTGCCCTGTTCAGAAAGTTTGATTGCATCATTTGCTATTCCCAACATTGTATGGCAACTTTGGTCATAAACTAATCTTTGGAAAATAAAGGGTATCCCCACTCCATAGAAAGGAAAGTTGCAGCATTTGTGCAACATCAATGCAGCTCTTGATTCATCTTTTCAAGTTTTTATTGTATAATGGTACTTGTTCTTAGATTTTAAAATTATTCTATATATACAGTATGTGTGCGTGTGTGTTTATAAGAGGGAGGGAGGGGGGAGAAGGAGGGAGGGAGGGAGATGGTTGATTTTGCCTAATGTTTGATGCTGCTGGTTCCCAAGTGCAGGGAAAGATACAGGAATGTCTGAGTGACATAATATCCCCTGTCCTCTTACTGAATCAGCCTTTTCTTTTCTTTGTTTCTCCTGAAGGGCTCATTATAGTCAAATCCTAGTTCTTGAGCACAGACCACGACAGGGTAATGGCAGCAATAACAGGTCAATGAATATTCTATACCACAAAACGCAATCTGAGAGAAAAGCAATAGGCTCCCTCATGACAGACAATTCAGTTCCTAAATGTTATTATTCTACCGTATTATCTCCAGGTTCTAAAACATAATACTTTAAGGCATTGATTTGATGCAAGAAATATTAAAGTTTGTAGTAAAATTGGAATACGAGGACAGTGTCATAAGCAAATGGGCAAGGTTTTGCTCTAGATATGTCAAAAACATGATTATGATACTCCAAATTGCTTGCAGTTGTCTTATCCTCCTATTCTGCCCCTTATGAATTCCATGATTAGAAGTTGCTGGTATAGAAAAATGACATTTTTCTCCCCGTTGGTCAAAAAAAATTGAATAAATAAAATAAATATACAGATGGTCGTTGATTTACAACAATTCAAAGTGACCGTTCATAGTTACAGTGGTGCTGAAAAAAGGGACTTATGACTGTTTCTCCCACTTAACAATTATTGCAGCATCTCTAAGATCATGCGATCAAAATTCAGATGCTTGCCAATTGATTGATGGTTGCAATGTCTGGGGGGCTGGTCACATGATCCCTTTTGCGACATTCTGACAAGCAAAGTCGATGGTGGAAGCCAGATACACTTAATAACTGTGTTCCTAACTTAACAGTTGCAGTGATTCACTTAACAACACCTGGCAAGAAAGGTTACAAAATGGGGAAAAGCTCACTTAACAAATGTCTCACTTAGCAGCAGAAATGTTGGGTTCCATAGGGATCAGTAAGTCAAGAAACTACATATATTTTTTAACAACTTAATTTTGACTTAGTCCATGTATGATCGAAGCTTTATAAATGCTTTACAGACTAATATCTACCAAAATGAGAACACTCTTTCCCCCAAAAAAGAGATTGTACTATGTACCGTACTTTATATTCTGCTTCATGGGAATGCTCCTCTCACCTAGCTCTATCTGTCCTTTTCGAAATGCTGTGACCAGCAAGGTACATAATATTACAGCTGCAGCCCTACCATAAATTGATCTAAATGAAACTGCACAGGCAGTTTTATTTTCTGCTCTTTTCCTAATCATTCCAAGCATAACATTTGCCTTTTTACAGCAGCTGCACACGGGGTTAACATTTTTTTATTTAGCTATCCACCATGATTCCAAGAACCTTTTTTGTTATTACTCATCACTAGCACAGATCTCATTACTCTACATATGAAATTTGAAATTCCTTCTAAAAAAACTAGAATTAAGTTTGTGCCTCCAGTCCCTAGAACAGGCACTGATCTGAAAGAGGAGTTTCATATTTTTGTTAAAAGATTAGTAATTTCACGTTTGACTTCTTTAAGGAGCCTATAGTGAGTATTCTCAGCACTGAGGGATTTATTCATTTTTAACTTGCCTGTTAGCACTGTAACTTTATTTCTTGTTACTTCTTTTCATCTCTTCTCAGCAGATTCCCTTCCTGAAAAATCCAGTTCAGGAACAGGAATATATGTTATAACTCAGCAATAAAGATGGAACCAAAGGATTTATTTTAAGTTTATTGTATTTTCTTGCCCTCTTAATGTAACTTCAATGTCCCTGTTGGCCAATTACCTCCTTAGTTGGTTTCCTGGTAGATATTAACCTTTTATAAACTTTTAACTAGATAGAGCTTTAAACATACATTACCTTCTTGAGTTACCTCTATTGTATAAAATACCTTGTATAATTGTATAATTTGGGAGGCAATTGCTTAGTAATTCTTAGCTTTGGAATTATAAATGAATTTGGCTATAGTTTGCTTAACCCCATAGTGCTTAGATTAGCACATCACATTAAACCACATTGTGGTTTCTTTGATTTTGAAATAATCCTGAAAACTGTATTTGTTCAGCAAACAAAACCCATAGTTAAATTGTGTCTTTCCACAATCTAAAAACTGTTTTATAACTTTTGCAGAAATGCTTTATTTTTAGCTGACTTTCTGTTTAGTTTTGCCAAGCTTTTTATAGCTTGGTGTGATGACTCCAAATATGCAGGAAATTGTTATTTTTATTTCATATTTTTTATAAAAGTATTCTCCATACAGTTGTAAGTTCTAATGCAACCATTGTACACATTCAGACACAACCATTTGTACATACCTGCACATGGTTATCAATCTTAGATATATCATATTATATGAACATATCTATAAAAAACTAAGAATGGTTTTTTGAATGTTAAAAGCAAAGCTACACTAGTCTACAATTTCCATCATCTGTAGCCAATAACTTGGAAGTTAGTAACACAGAGATAATTGGACAACACAGGGGTGGGTTCTAGATCCTTTTGCTGCTGGTTTGCTCAAGGTCGTGCCATATGTGCGTGCGCGTGCAGCAATCAAAAAATAACTTCTTTGCAGAAGCAAAAATTAGGTGCTGCGCATGCACAGAAGCAAAATCCAACATGACAGGGCCCATGGAGACACCGAGAGAACTGATGTGTGGCATCATTGCTGAGTTAGTAATGGTTCTAAAGAACTGAGGTGCTGCAAAGTCCCTGAAAGGAACGAGGTCTTCAAAGGGACTTAAAGCAACCCAGCCGTGTGGGGTCACACACGAATGTGAATCCTAGAAAGAAAACTTGGACACATTTCTCTCTGGGTGAAATGACACAGTACTGAGCCGTGCACCTCCTTTTATTGGGGGGAATATGCAAATGGGATTGATTGTACATACATGTCAAGTGATATACAAACATCCAATAACATAACTCTGAAACATGACACAACTTCCGAGTCCCTCCTATCTCCATATGGCACGTAACTAGTTTCTACTGAACAAATGTCTCTCATGGCCAATTTCCTGGGCCCCTTTGTTGTTAATACAGCTATCTCCTGTTTACCACAAAGCAAGGTCTTTTTATCGCAGTCTTTGTCCTGTTTACCCTAGGGAATGTAAATTGTGTCTTTTGATCACACAGTTCTTTTCCTGTTGACACATTCTTGTTATTCGAGGAGAGCCACTGAATCGTTTTATGGCCAGTCACTTCCTAAGCAGATTTTACCAGAAATGCAGACTCACTATGTGACCTTTATGTAGAGTCCTGTTCTGGCTAATGAAGTCGGAGTGTATAAGGCATTTGTTGTTAGAAGTATCAAATCCTATCCTAATATTATGCTATGGCAGCTACAAAGAACCAGATAGAAACAGGAGAAACCCACCTCTGGGACAGCACCTTTATCCTCTCCTCTCTTTGGGTTCTTTATTAAGTTGGCATTTTTACATTTATCTCCAGTTTTACTTGGAATGATATTTAAGTGACACCACTAAAAAGCAAATATACATTTGTCCTTTCATGTGTTATTGACACTTATTTTCATTACTGATTGCTGCGCCTATATGTTATTCCATATCGGATTCATTATTCATGGAAGGCTGCCTTCGCCTGGTGTCTTTTCATGGTTCTTGTAACATATTTGGCAGAACTAATTGGAAGTCCAGATCTAGTAGCCTGCCCTTCTAAGAACTATGATCCAATTTTAGAAGTACAAGCAAGAGGAAGAAGATATATAAGTCAAATCTGCAAAGTCAACTTTGCATGCTCATAGAAAGTTCTACAGAGGCAAAATGGATAAGACATTATAAGCTGCTTCCCAAATTGTTAATATGTCATAGTTTTCATCTGATGCAAATTACATGATTTGCAATTTGAAAGTGTAACACACGCTACACGTTTTGTAGTGTGTAGCAATTCCTAAAAGCTTCTTGTAGTAGCTGCAGAGATGACTTCCACTTTGTAGGAAGGAAAAAAGGAAAGTGTCTGTACAAGTAGCCTCACTTAACAACTATGGTTGGGACCAGCAACTCATTGCTAAATTAAGCATTAAATCATCCACGGTTCATTAAGCAAGACATCACATGACCGTAACTTGCAATATTTACAGATTGTCCATTGATACTGCTGGTCAGAAGCTAGCTGTGAAACATGCAAATGGCATCCATGTGTCTACAAGAGACTGCGATGGTCATAAATACTGTGAGATCGCTGTGACAGTTGCAATTGTGAATGTTGGTCATCAAGTTATTTCTTTTTTCAGGACAATTGTAACTGGTTGCTGAATGGTTGCTAAATAAGGCAGACATTAAGCAAAGTATACCTGAATGTGAACTTTAATGAGGAAGCCAACAGTGTTTTTCAAGCTTTCAAACAACACAGCTTTTTTAACAATTTGAAAAAAGCACTTCTGGTGATAAGAGGCAAGCCAATGCCTGTGTTTTTCTCCACTGTGCAAATTGCGGGAACAGTACAGGCGAAAAGGCAGCTGGTTGTGAGATCCAGAGTGCTAAAACTTGCTCCAGAATAAAGAGAGATCAGGAGATTGCCCATATGGACTCTCTTGATTTTGTAAATAGACTGCAGAAATTGATGTTTTCGCAGCTGCTTGCAAGCAGCTGAGAGTTACAAGTTCCATTGTGCTCTGAGCCAAAAATGCAGCCTTTTATGGACTCAAGGTTTGACCAACCTTCATGTTTTTGGAGATTAATTTTTTATTGCTTCTTTAAGATTGAAAAGCCTTCGAAACAAGGATGAGTTTTCAGTCAATATGTTTAAAAAGAAAGGATGTTATGTTTTTTCAACTCTGAAAGACATTCTTTTCTCTTTTGTAATTGTTTGCAATACACAGCAAAGGAGTGAATTCAGAGTTGTATCTAAAGAATTTAAATGCTATGGTTTTGGGGAAATGATTTAATGAAAAACTTGAAATTAATTAGAAAAACCCTTTGGTGGGGGAAAAATCTGTTACATTTACATTTTGAATGCACAACAACATTTTGAAGATCAATTATTAAAGCATAGGATGGCCACTTAAAAAGGGAAAATTTGATGAGCGGGTGAAAATTCTTTCCTGAAACTAACAGTTGCTACAAAAGATGAGCAAACTCCTTTGAAGATAACCAAAATGTATTTTGAGATGGACTTAAAAATTACAGTTTCTAAAAAATAGATGGAAATACTGGCTATTACAAGTGGAATTAGATGATGATTTAAAAATCAAAAAGGATATACAAAGTATGTATTCATATAGGGATGTGTGCACTACCATTTCTAAATAAATAAGAGATATTTCATGGAAATTACATAAGGACTTGGATGAAGATGAAAAGAACATCAACAGAAGAGACAAAGATATATTAAGAAAAAAGATAAGTTAGAATTTTATCTATGGGGCTTAAGTATAGCTGGGAGGAAGAAGGGGAAAAAGTTGAAAACTGGCCTATTCAATTATGGTTAAATAATGAGTTGCTATCTTTGATGATAGTTAATGGTTATCTTTTGAAAATGTTTAATGGTGTAATGGATGAGTTTCTAATGTTTACGTCTCTAGTTTTGAATATCTAAATCCAGGGTTATTAATTCTAGTAAGGTTTAACAGCTTTAATTTTTATTGCAATGTTTAATTTTTAAGAGAAGGGGATTTAAAGTGAATGGAAAGAGGGATTATATACTTAGGTAGTTATGTATTTATGTTAATTTTTACTGGACATTTGTTGATTAATAAAGAGAGCTGAAGATTTAGATGTGTTTATAGAAAATGGGATGAAGTATGGGACCGAAATGAATCTGGTTGTGATTTAAGAGACAGTGACAAATTGTAAATGTTGAATACGCTTGCTGAAGATGGAGAGGGAAGTTTCTTTCTTTTTAAATTTTTTGGGAGGGATTCCCACCCCCACCCCCACTTTTTCTATATAATAAATAGAATATATACATACACAGAGGGGGAAAGGAAGTACTGTACTAGGTTTCTTTATTAGTTTTATCTGTTTAATATAATTTTTAACAAAACTATGAACAATTTTGGGGGGGAAAGGTACTTTGTATCTGAACCAAATGGCATAGCTTTACTGGGTGATAGTTTAGCAAGCACACAAACCTCCTACAAATGCTTACCACACAACATCTCTGTGTGTGTGTTCCTGGGGAGGACCAGCCTCCCCAGGAATTAGGCACACACACACTGATTCTACAACATTTCTATAGCATTTAAGCATTTACTTCTAACATGTTCTGAATAGTGAGGCTGGGTTTTTTAAAATTTTAGGAAATCAGGCCAATAAGTCTGTTCGGTGCCAGATGCTTATTAGTGTCTCAACAAGGGGCCAGAGTCCAAGCATAAACCAAAACAAACAGGTCATTTCTTTGATCACACAGATCTCCTTCACAGACTTACTATGAGTTGGCAGGAAGCCCGGATATAATTAGTCCAAATTGCCAGTTTGTAAATCATCATTGAAACAATAATGTCCAAGAGAGAAGTCTGAACGAACAGCTGGAACAAAGTGAAAATTGACTTCCGCACTGAATCATGGCGTGACTAAGCTTTAAACATTCTAAGGGCATGGCCAATTGTTGTACAGATCTATTAACGCAGAGACCTCCTCTTGCTTAACCATTCCTGCCTTCTAGCAGTTCTGTGTGCCCTAGCCTCAAGAAGAGGCTCCTTCTACTAGACATTCAATGGAGCCTCTTATATCTCTATCCTCTTTTAAAATTCCATATCTTCATCTGATTAAGTTGTTAACTATCAAACATTCGAAGATTTTCTCCATCTTCAAGTAAGACATTATATGAGTATAATCATTAATAAAATTTCTCTCTCTCTCTCTCTCAATCTACCTACCTACCTACCAAAGTCCCAAATAGATCTATAGTAGTCTCCCTTCCTTTTCATTATCAGCCAAAATATATTACATATTTTTCAGGAATCTCTGAAACTTATACAAACCCGAATAAACCCAAATATGCCAAAACCTTCATATACAGTGATACCGTGTCTTACGAACCTAATTGGTTCCAGGACGAGGTTCATAAGGTGAAAAGTTTGTAAGATGAAACAATGTTTCCCATAGGAATCAATGGAAAAGCGATTAATGCGTGCAAGCCCAAAATTCACCCCTTTTGCCAGCCGAAGCGCCCATTTTTGTGCTGCTGGATTCCCCTGAGGCTCCCCTCCATGGAAAACCCCACCTCTGGACTTCCGCATTTTTGCGATGCTGCAGGGGAATCCCAGCAATGCAAAAATGGGCGCTTTGCTGGCAGTGGAAGGTCCAGAGGTGGGGAGGGGAGCCTTCGCCTGGCAACGGAAGTCCGGAGGCGTGGGCATCCCAGCACCGGCGGCAGGTTCGTAAGGTGAAAACTGTTCGGAAGAAGAGGCAAGGAAGAAGAGGCAAAAAAAATCTTAAACCCTGGGTTCATATCTCAAAAAGTTTGTATGATAAGGAGTTCGTAAGACAGGGTATCACTGTATATGTATGTATGCATGTATTATTAGATTTGTTATATATTGTGTTATTATTGTTGTGAACCGCCCCGAGTCTACAGAAAGGAGCGGCATACAAATCTAAATAATAATTAAATAATAATAATAATAATAATAATGTATAAATTCAGCAAAAACATATGACACATACAGAATATATAGGAAATGGCCCTGAGTTGGGCCAAGAGGCAAAAAGGGAGCTGGGATATTCCTGGTACAAAGCTGAAGGGATCAGATCCTGTGGCCTAGAGATTAATTCTCTGCCTTACAAGGCAGAAGCTACAGGATCAAATCCCAGTAAGGGTATGGCTAGCTGATGAGGCCAGAACAAGGCCGGCCGAAATAGTGCTATCCTAGTCTCCCTTAATTTTAAAAATTCAGCAAAAATATGTGATACATATCGCTTTCCTCTTGCTCGGGGGTGTCAAACCCTCATTGTCACGTCATCGGCACGTGATATATCACAACTTTTTTCTCCTTTGCTACACTGGGGATGTGGGTGGTCAGCTCATGACACATCTGGCCCATGGGCCACAAGTTTAATACCCTTGCTGTTGGTACTGCAAAAATCTCTTCAGTTCATTATTTAATCCGTACAACATTTTTTACATCAAAGCATAACGTAGAACTAACCAGATTTGTCCTGCATTCTAGTTGGCTCTTACTTCAAAGTGGCTGTATATTGGTGGATAATTAATTATGAATTAAGGTTGAAATGATGGTATTTGTTAGGCATGAAGAATCAGGGTAACATGCAAGTTCCAGTTCTGATTTTTTATTCAAACTATATACGAAAATCTTTTGGTGCTCGACCAGAGTTACTTGAAATATATGCTGCTAAAGCCTCAAAACAGGAAGAAATTGCCAAATCTGTAAAGAAGGGGGATAAAACCTTCTTCAGATATATTAATGATAAGAAGAAGAAAAACTGCGGCATCACGAAGCTTAGTACCGGGAATAATACATGCATTAATGGGAATAAGGAGATCGCTGACCATTTCAATAGCTACTTCTGTTCAGTTTTCTCAAAAGACACCTTACAAAATAATACTATAGAGGGATATAGCATTGCTTCCAGCTGTACGGATTCAGCTCCAGTGATCTTAGAAGCCGATGTCTTAGAAGAACTTGAACAATTAAAGATAAATAAGGCAATGGGTCCAGATGGCATCCACCCCAGAGTTCTTAAAGAACTCAGATCTGTCATTGCTACCCCCCTGACTGATTTGTTTAACCAATCCTTGTTAACAGGAGAAGTTCCCGAGGATTGGAGAATGGCCAGTGTTGTGCCTATTCACAAGAAGGGCAGTAGAGAAGAAGCTGGTAACTACAGGCCAGTTAGCTTGACATCAGTTGTAGTTAAAATGATGGAGACTCTACTCAAAAAGAGGATAAATCAGCACCTAAAAAACAATAACTTATTAGACCCAAATCAGCATGGCTTTACTGAAGGCAAATCATGTCAGACTAATCTCATTGATTTCTTTGACTATGTCACAAAGGTGTTGGATGAAGGTGGTGCCGTGGATATTGCCTACCTGGACTTCAGCAAAGCCTTTGATACGGTTCCACATAAAAAGCTGATAGATAAATTAGTGAAGATTGGACTTAATCCCTGGATAGTTCAATGGATTTGCAGCTGGCTGAAGCGTAGACATCAGAGAGTTATTGTTAATGGCGAGTATTCTGAGCAGAGTCAGGTTACAAGCGGTGTGCCACAAGGATCTGTTCTGGGTCCTATTCTTTTTAATATATTTGTGAGTGACATAGGGGAAGGTTTGGTAGGGAAGGTTTGCCTATTTGCCGATGACTCTAAAGTGTGCAATAGGGTTGATATTCCTGGAGGCGTCTGTAATATGGTAAATGATTTAGCTTTACTAGATAAATGTTCTAAGCAATGGAAACTGCAGTTTAATGTTTCCAAATGTAAAATAATGCACTTGGGGAAAAGGAATCCTCAATCTGAGTATTGTATTGGCAGTTCAGTGTTGGCAAATACTTCAAAAGAAAAGGATTTAGGGGTAGTGATTTCTGACAGTCTCAAAATGGGTGAACAGTGCAGTCAGGCGGTAGGGAAAGCAAGTAGGATGCTTGGCTGCATAGCTAGAGGTATAACAAGCAGGAAGAGGGAGATTATGATCCCGCTATATAGAATGCTGGTGAGACCACATTTGGAATACTGTGTTCAGTTCTGGAGACCTCACCTACAAAAAGATATTGACAAAATTGAACGGGTCCAAAGACGGACTACAAGAATGGTGGAAGGTCTTAAGCATAAAACGTATCAGGAAAGACTTAATGAACTCAATCTGTATAGTCTGGAGGACAGAAGGAAAAGGGGAGACATGATCGAAACATTTAAATATATTAAAGGGTTAAATAAGGTCCAGGAGGGAAGTGTTTTTAATAGGAAAGTGAACACAAGAACAAGGGGACACAATCTGAAGTTAGTTGGGGGAAAGATCAAAAGCAACATGAGAAAATATTATTTTACTGAAAGAGTAGTAGATCCTTGGAACAAACTTCCAGCAGATGTGGTAGATAAATCCACAGTAACTGAATTTAAACATGCCTGGGATAAACATATATCCATCCTAAGATAAAATACAGAAAATAGTATAAGGGCAGACTAGATGGACCATGAGGTCTTTTTCTGCCGTCAGACTTCTATGTTTCTATGTTTCTATGAAATCAAGGTGACTGAATTTGGTGCACTTGTAGAATGGAACAATTATAGGCTGAGTCCTCTCTTGACTACCTTCCCAGGCTCTGCCTGCTCTTCTACTTAATTAGAATTATCACAAAAATAAAATAGTAATTTACCCAAAGTGAAGTAGATAAATGATGGGGGGAGGGGAGACACTGTAGTTTTGCTTTAAATAGGAATGTAGAGAAGAGAAAGAGAAGACAAAATCCAGATCAGCGCTGAGAGAGCCATACTAGATTTGTCAATCAATCCAAAGGTCAGAGTTTTAGGGGGTTTTATACATGTGGATTGCCCAGGAATTATATGATGAAGCAGGAGATAAGATGGTTGTTTACAGTGGAGAGAAATAAGTTTTAAATGCCTCCTAAAGCAAGCTTCAGACAGCTATGTTTAAGTAAGATTGTCTCTCCTTTGCTTGGCAAGGAACCTCACCGAATGCCCTTGCTCTGCTTTATTTATTTATTTATTTATTGCTTGATTGATTGGATTTGTATGCCGCCCCTCTCCGCAGACTTGGGGCGGCTAACAACAGTGGTAAAACAACATGAACAATCCAATTAATGAAACAACTAAAAAACCCTTATTATAAAAAATCAAACATACACACAAACATACCATGCATAACTTGTAATAGCCTAGGGGGAAAGAATAACTTAACTCCCCCTTGCCTGGTGACAAAGGTGGGTCTTAAGTAATTTGCAAAAGACAAGGAGGGTGGGGGCCGTTCTAAGCTCTGGGGGGAGTTGGTTCCAGAGGGCCGGGGCCGCCACAGAGAAGGCTCTTGCCCTGGGGCCCACCAAACGACATTGCTTTGCTCTTCACTCACCAAGTCCAAGACTTTGGAGGCGTTACCTCATTGTCTGATAGCTTCAGTTCTTCTGAGGATGCCTGTGTTTTATAAACCTCAGGTGATCTTTAATCTGATTTCTCTTGAGGCTGACATTCCACTGTTCCACTGTTGGAGCAACTTCTATAGAACTGCTGGGTTCAGAATCTTCTGCGTCTTGGGCCAGGATATTTACCAGGCCGTCTCTAGGGTGACCAGAAAGGAAAACCTATCCAAATGTTAGCTGCTCTGCCCTGCATGTTAAGTGGGCAAAATCCATCTATGGAGTTGTATTCCACATGCAATTCATTCTCTGTTCTTCCTCTGTCTCATTTCAAGGGCATTTTTGACTGCTGGCTCAGACATTATTAAAATTACTTGGTTATAAATGAATCACATTGAACCAAGATTTTCCTGGTTCATCTCAAAAAGTGCCCTATTTCCTACCTCTCAGCAAGAACTGTTCTTTTCCTTTTTAATTAAAATTCCTTTCTCCCCCTCCTCTTTGTAGATTTTGTTTCAATTCCATACCCCAGGACTGCAGTTCAGGGCTTGAAAGGCAGTGGGAGTGTTATTTGTTGATTCTCAATGGATCCCAGCAGCCTTGATGAACTGCTGTTTTTTGAAGGGCTTTTTGCCGTCCTGTGTTTTCCTAAAACTTTCAAGTCACTCCAAAGATCAGGAGGAACGCTAATGACATCTCCCATGAATTAAATAGAACGTTCAAGGGTTTAAGAGACATTTAGTGATGTGCTGTGAGGGCATAAAGCAAAATAAGAACCTATCTTTGTTATTTGTCTTTTCAATTCACTTAAAGAACTCAGTTTTTTTTTCAACCATTGTTAGGATCGCATTCTTTACTGTCCTGAAACGGTGCAACATTGGGGACCTCAGGAAAGTCTTTTATTTATTTATTTTATTTATTAATTAGATTTGTATGCCGCCCCTCTCCGTAGACTCTTACGGTGGGGGTCACACATTTAAATTGGCATGAGGTCTTCATGGGAACCAGCAAATTGGCCCAAGAGCCGCAGCTCTAAGCCTTGTAATTTATTAGCACAAAAGTCTCTCATGAGTCACAAGAATATCACAGAAAACAGTCAAGGGTATCGCAGTACGCCATTAAACATAATTGAATTATTGAATTTAAAAAATGCTGCAAACCCGAACTCTGAAACACCCATTTCACTTTGGCTGTTTAACCAGCAATATTTTTCATTAACCAGAACGCCAGTATTTGTTACAGTTGTGGTTGAATAACAACATAAAACCCTTGAACCTAATCATCTGAAACTTGGCTTGCATTATCTTTTCAGAAGAGGCAACCATGCCTGAATATTATGTCTAATTCTGCCAAGAAATTGAAAAAATAAGAGTTGGCAGTTCTGGAATGGAAAAAAACAACAACCCAGGTTTTTATCTTCAGCTTGGCATGTATCACTTTCTCATAAGAGGCTACATAATTCCTGCAAGTTTTGTTTCATTTGAGGTTACTTTTAAATAGAGAACAGGCTCAGATATGATTAAATAAACAATAACACTCCATCATAACCCTCCCCACCCCACATATTCCATTTGTTATTTTTCAGTTATATTTAATGGGAAAGCATGGAGACTTGGAGCTTTAAATCAACTGTAAGATTTGAGCATAAGCTTATCTATCTTTATGGGCAGAAACTGCTCTACCTTCTTTGAAAAACATTGAGTGGGCGATGGGGAAATAACATTGGTACCAGGCAGGGGAGAGGCCAAGATTGCAATGGGCATCTCCCTGGAAACAGATCCTTGGATAGACAAGTCTGTGGAGAATGAAATAATATCTTCATTTCTGATCTCCATTGGTGACCTCAACCAGCAGAAGCCGCACTAGAAGCACCCCTCCTTTTCCTGTTGCACCTGCCATCCTTCACATCTGGAGAAATGTTCCTCCATGCCAAGTTCATTGGGATTAGTTGAGACAGATTTTGCTGTGGTTGCTCTTTCCTGCCTCTGCCCTGTTCTCCTAAAACAGCCATCTTGCATCTTGAGTAACAGACAAGAAGGCCCAGGTGATCCCAGCCTTTCTGTCCCAAGCTTTCTGTTGGGATAGGTGGAGGGAAGCCATCTAAATATGTCCTTTATTATAAAGAGTATTTTATTTTATTTATTTGATTTATAAGCCGCCCAACTCTGCCAGATTCTATTTCAGAAACCATCCTTTAGATTTATTTAATTCAATTATTTGTTTTCTTGGTTTTGCTTTGTGAATTTTCCCTTGTAAAATTTACAAACAAAAATTCTTTTTACCTTGTGAGCTGCTTTCAGATTGGCCTCTTTTCTAGGTTTGTATTTCTTTTCCTCACCCCCAAAATGATGTTTTTTTAAAAAAATTGTATCTTTGGCACCCAATCAAATGAAGAGCCTTACACATTTGATAAGCCAACAAACTGATCCTCTCACAAACTTGTCCCCTATATATGAATTTGGATCATTCCCGTTCTAAAGAAGGAATTCTTAATTTTTTTTTGCAAAATTAAAAGGAGAAACCAGCAAATGAGTTTGTCAGAGTGCCTCATGGGAGCACTCACTTTTATTGTATGTTTTTCAGGCTTATGATTTTTCATAGTTGGAGTTTGAAGGAATTAACTGTAGTTCCTAAGCCAATAACACTTTTGAATATAAGGTTAAAATAAATTGATGACATTAATAATTATTTATATGATATGTAAGATAATTGAACTGGAAAACCCCACTGAGGGTCAAATACTGTATGTATTTTAGACGCTTCAGAAAATATTCAGATGATGTCATTCACCTTACTATTCAAGGTACTGTACAACTTAGGAATTAAAATATGACTTGTCGTGATTTGTTTATCTTTGTTATTGGCATACTCTATATTGACCACAGCAGGATTGTTACTTTGATACTGTGCTGATTTTTCTGGATTAAAAGACACATATCTTCTTCTTTGCCATAAGCCCATTATTTACAATCTCTAAAGATTTCAAGATTTGTGCATTTTTCTGGCATAGAAACTGGCTAAGGGATTTATTATGCAATTCTGATAGAAGAGAAAGGAGTTGTCAACACGTGAACCTGAATTTTTTTTTAACTTTACCTCTTTCAAACAACATGGTCAATTTTATTGGTGCTCTATTAATAACATATTTTAGAGTCACTGCCTCCTGTCTAAATTATGGTAATTTAGAAGTTGTAGTGTGTATGCTGCCCCTGTTCCCTCCCCTCCTCCTCCTCTTCTAGTTCTGAGCTCATAATACATTTTGTACTCTATGTTGCACAAATGGAGGTGACTTGTTTCATTGTTTTATATGTTTTGATGACCTAAGATTAGTGATGGGCGAACTGAACCCGCACAATTCGGGTCTGTACCGAATTTTGCGGTGTTCGGTATGCCGAACACGAACCCGACATTTTTTCAAACTTCGGGCAAAGTTCGGGGTCATGTTCGGTGTTCGGAGCTTTGACGTCACCGGCAGGTTGCTAAGGATGCCAAGGTGATCACTTCCTGGATTCCATGGAATCCAGGAAGTGATCACCTTGGCGTCCTTAGCAACCTGCCAGTGACATCAAAGCTCCGCCCCCGGAATCTCTTCATGGGAGGAATTCCCCATTTGGGTTTGAGTTCAGGTTCGGCTGAATTTTGCATAAAATTTGACCGAACATGCCGAACCCGAACACTGTTGGGTTCGCCCATCACTACCTAAGATCAGTCAATGTTCTTTTAAATTCTTCATAATAGAATAGAATAGAATTTTATTGGCCAAGTGTGATTGGACACACAAGGAATTTGTCTTGGTGCATATGCTCTCAACGTACATAAAATAAAATATACATTTGTCAAGAATCATGTGGTACAACACTTAATGATTGTCATAGGGGTCAAATAAGCAATGAAGAAGCAATATTAATAAAAATCTTAGGATATACGCAACAAGTTATAGTCATACAGTCAACATGGGAGGAAATGGGTGATAGGAATGATGAGAAAAACTAGTAGAATAGAAGTGCAGATTTAGTAGAAAGTCTGACAATGTTGAGGGAATTATTTGTTTAGTAGAGTAATGGCGTTTGGGAAAAAACTGTTCTTGTGTCTAGTTGTCTTGGTGTGCAGTGCTCTGTAGCGACGTTTTGAGGGTAGGAGTTGAAACTATACAAATGTGAAACAGATCAGGCAATGAAACAGTGGGCAGAGATTCTGCTGTCATTAACTTTAGCCATTTCAGAGGAGGATGCAGTAGGGGGAGAGAGAAAATAAATTCAGCAGATATATTGTCCAGAATTTGAAAAACACCTTGAATATAAGGAATCTACACTGTATATTATGAATATAATAATTTTGTTTTAAACTCTTTGCTATGGGAAATGCAATTTATAAATGTAACATTTCTATACATTTTTGAAGCAGTTTGTCAACTGCCCAACATTTAACATATGAGCCTAAAAGGTAGTGTGTTGCTATTGAACTTTCTGTATACAGTATATGTATCCCATGTTCGTTTGTCCGTCATTGCAGACAGGGAAATGTTTCTTTTGTGCTGTAATGTAGTTCATCGGCTATGTTGAAGTGAATCTAGTACTGTTGGTTTTGGCTTTGCTTTTGCTCAGCTATAACAATGCAAGTCAGCTAAGATGTTAAAAGTACATTAAATGGTTAATTTCACTGTTTGCCATGGGCTTTTTTCTTTTAAAAATACTGGCTTTTTTTCATCAAGAATCATCCACTTCTCTCATTTATCTTTCAATAGATGGCACTTATCCTAATGGTAATGAAAAATAAAGCAATAAGTGGCTTGTTTCAAGTTATTGTTATCCTTTCCAACAGAATATTTCAGGTGTTTTATTTCTGTTCCATTGCAATACAAGCCCCCCAAACCCCCCAACAACCCTATGATGGGGATATTTCTTTTCCAAAATCCTAACATTTTTAAAATTGCAATTATTTCAAATACATCCCAAGCAAAAAGTTGCTTTCTTGCGTATTGAAGAATATGTGTGCAGAGGGTGGGAGTTTGTAGAGTGCCTGTTATTTCTTAACCCTTGAGTTAAATATGAAAAAAAACCCCTACATTTGTGCCAAGCCATTGGGAAGCACAAAGTTTATAAACAAAATTGAAAGTGTTTTATTAACATAAACTCATGTGTTAAATTTGTGTGTGCACTACAAGCAAAATATTTGTTTCTTCATTGGCTATTTGACCCCCTATGACAATCATTAGGTGTTGTATCTCATGACTCTCCACAAATGTATCTTTTATTTTATGTACATTGAGAGCATATGCACCAAGACAAATTCCGTGTGTGTCCAATCACATTTGGCCAATAAAGAATTCTATTCTATTCTATTCTATGTTAATGTGTACAATTAAAAGGCAACAGGCAGTGTGATCTGAGCAGGAAAAGTTTTAGAAAATATGAAAAATGAAATATTGGATGTTGTAGAGAGGAGAATGTATTCATTTCTTGTTTTTGCCAAGAAAAATCATGGACAGCCTAATGACCTTTCAATGATTTTGAGAATGAGGGAGTGAAGGAGGTAATGGGTAGACTAAATTTTTGTGCCTGATTTGAAATGATCAGTCCAGCGGTTGCATGGAGTACATCGAATGTACTTCAGCCGAACACGTTTCCCCTATTTTAAAATTTATTACTCCTTTCTTTTAAAGTGTTTTCAATCTGAGTAGGGATGTATATTAAACGTTAAGTGTGAGATACACAATGAATTCTAATATGATTCCATTATTTTGCTGCTTTATAAGTGGAAGAAACCACAGTTGCAGGCTGGGAACTTTTTGTGAAATCCTTTCTGAAAGTCTAATGAGCACAAAATGACTTCACTTTGTCTCATCATGAGTCTGTTATTAAAAAAAAAATGTAGTAACAAGGTGGCTATAAGCCATATGGAAATGTCAGAATATTATTACCTTAAATAGTTTTTTTCCCCCACATTGGGAAATGATATTTTGCTTCCACATCATTTGAGAGGGAGGAAGGCTTGGCAGTGTATATATAATATATTTGTTCTGAAATGCTTGGGAGAACAGGAAATGGCTGCTAGGGATGGGAAAAATCTGGATAGAATGAACGAGATGCTGCATTTTAGCATCCTGTTTTGAGCTAAGAAAAACGTGCTTAATGAGTTAGAGCCTCAGTTTTTCTGTATGAGAAATATGGGGAGCAAACAAACTTTGCCACTCTAATCACCTTTCAGCAGTCCCCCCTTTTATATCCCATACAGTGTTGATTGTATGTATGTGCATCTATACTCAAAAACATACATGCAAAAAATGACAAATGTTCTGTTCTGCTCAACCTTGACTCTTGGTGACTTTATTTATTTATTTTATTTTTATTCATTCATTTGTCCAATACATAAATACATAGGAAGAAAAATAGACATGTAGTAATATATATAAGGGTAAAAGTGAACTTACAGGAGAGGATATATGAAAGGAAGGAAATATATATGATAAGTGAGAGAAAGGAAAGACAATTGGACAGGGGACGAAAGGCACACCAGTGCACTTATGTACGCCCCTTACTGGCCTCTTAGGAACCTGGAGAGGTCAATCGTGGAGAGTCTAAGGGAGAAGTGTTGGGGGTTAGGGGTTGACACAATTGAGTCCGGTAATGAGTTCCATGCTTCGACAACTCAATTGTTGAAATCATATTTTTCACAGTCAAGTTTGGAGCAGTTCGTATTAAGTTTGAATCTGTTGCGTGCTCTTGTGTGATTGCGGTTGAAGCTGAAGTAGTCATTGACCGGTAGGACATTGCAGCATATGATCTTGTTGGCAATACTCAAGTCGTGTTTTAGGCGCCACAGTTCTAGGCTATCTAAGCCCAGGATTGTTAGTCTATTTTCGTAGGATATTCTGTTTCGAGTAGAGGAGTGAAGGGCTCTTCTGGTGACATATCTTTGGACATTTTCAAGGGTGTTGATGTCTGAGATGTGGTATGGGTTCCAGACAGATGAGCAGTAGTCTAGGATGGGTCTGGCAAAAGTTTTGTAGGCTCTTGTGAGAAGTGTGAGATTGCCTGAGCAGAAGCTGCGTAGGATCAGGTTAACAACTCTAGAAGCTTTTTTGGCAATATTGTTGCAGTGGGCTTTAGCACTTAGGTCATTTATGGACACATCTATGGATGCTTTTTTTGTGTGTGGCAGCAATACAAAAATGGCTTGCTATCACATCCTCCCAGGGAGATATATATACTTTTCAATCTAATTTACATCTCGTGTATTCCCTAGAGTTGTCCTCTACCTACCCCTCACCTCCCAATATATATACATGCATGCAGTTCCTTTTTCAAAATGTTCAAGAGGGATGACAGGCTGTCAGGTATCCAGACATTCCCTAGGGTGAGATTTTTTTTTTTTTAACTTTAGTAAAATGCAAGATTTTCAAGCAGCACTTGATTTTGGTTCCTAGCTTTTAGTGCCTTAAACGGATGTGATGTTTCTTGGATAATACTTTTGATTTTAAATAATTATGGTGGTGTTGTTTTTATTTTTTTTCTTGGTACTCGGTGGCATTTCAAATAATTGTGAATTATAAGAACTTTTAAGTATATTCTAACATGAAGTGTTATGGAATTACTCATCTCTGGTATGAATGTTTTTCTGCTTGAATAATAATGGATTTGGGAGGTAGGAAGAGATTTCTCTGGGAAAAAAATCTTCACTGTTTTGTCTTTTAGGAAAAAAAACATTTAGAATTACTTCCAGCTTTTCATACATGTACACAGAACAACAACAACAAAAAGTTTAATTCTATGTGGGCTCTATGTCCAGAAAACTTATTGTAGGAGTATTTGGCATTAATATTTTTAATGTTTTTAAATTGTTCTATAAAAGAAAGCTTTCAAGAGCACAGGTATAGAATATACTAATGAAAATAATGTGTGTGAGCAAGTGGATCAAACTGTTCATGTCAAAATATAATAAGCAACAGCTTTCTTTGTAAAATTATTTAAAATCAAAAGTATTATCCAAGAAACATCACATCCATTTAAGGCACTAAAAGCTAGGAACCAAAATCAAGTGCTACTTGAAAATCTTGCATTTTCCAGAATTATCATAAATCTTTTCAGCTTTAAACAGTTATGGTAGATGAGGTTGCCATGTCCCTTGAATAGTGACAAAGTAAAATCCACGGCATCAAGGTTCTCAGGCATGGATATATAGGCAGAGTTTTTATTTCTTTTCACCTCCAAAGTCATCTCTCATTATCACTGAATTGATTACTGTTTCTCCCGCTTGTGATCCGTTATTTACCTTTGGATATCTGAACTTATCTTCAACATCTTCAATCCTGGAATCTTGTCTAGCTAGTACATGTTTGGAGTCTGTCTGAGAATCTTGCAACATCTTTATTATAATTTGAATATATTGATAATTGTGAAACTGTATATGCCTTTCCTGGTGACTGCTGTCTCCTTCATTCTATCATGATTGAGTTTGGGAACTTGAGTACTGTATTATTCACTCCATCACAAATCATCTATATATTACAATTAACGAAATATTTATTATGGTCACAGACCAGCTTAAGAAGGGTGATACACAAACAGTGACTCATTTTAAAAGCTAAAAATATATAAAGTTGAAAAACATTTTTTAAAATTAAAAGTATATATAAAAATAAAGATCTAAAAATAAAACCTATAAAAAGGGATAAAGCATTAACTAGTTTTTAAAAAAGATGTTAATTATTAGATTTGTACGCATGTTATTGTATTGTATTTTGTGAGCCGCCCTGAGTCCTCGGATAAGGGCGGCATACAAGTCCAATAAATAATGATGATGATGATGATGATGATGATGATGATGATAATAATAATAATAATAATAATAATAATAATAATAAACATATGGGTAACTAAATCGAGTCCTCGGAGAAGGGCGGCATACAAGTCTAATAAATAATAATAATAATAATAATAATAATAATAATAATAATAATAATAATAATAAATATGGGTAACTAAGTCTATCACAATCTAAGGCTTGTTGAATGCTTTGTATACTACTAAAACTCTCCTATCCATTTGTTTGAATCTTTAATTGAGGGACATCATAAGGCAACAATTTTTTAATCAACAAATCTCAAATAGATCAACTTAATGTGTCCAAAATCTAAGACCTATTATTTCTGTGGGATTTAAGTTTGGCAAACCTATGACAGCTTCAGCCTCATCAGGCTACCGCATGGCCATAGTCAGCCACAGTCGCATGATCATTCTCTCTTCTTGGTTCTTATAAGGAAAGTCAGTGGGAAAGCTGGAAGTTGGAATTTGTTCCAGTTCCTCTTGTATTTTTGCCTACCCATGATCATTCTGTTCAGGTAAAAAAATATCTCCGAAACAATGACCTAGTGCAGTGATGGGGAAACCTTTTTTTGCTCAGGTGTCAAAAGGGCGTGAAAGCATGTGCATGTGTGCCCACACCCATAATACAATGCCTTCCCCCAGTGCAGGTGTGCACAATGCCCCCCTTTATTTTATTTATTTTATTTTATTTTATTTATTTATTTATTTATTTATTTATTTATTTATTATTTAGATTTGTATGCCGCCCCTCTCCGCAGACTCGGGGCGGCTCACAACAAGTGAAAAAACAATCTACAACAAATCTAAATTACTGTTTAAAAATATTTAAAAGACCCCATATTCTAAACACATATACATACAAACATACCATTCGTAAATTGTATCTGCCCGGGGGAGATGTTTCAGTTCCCCCATGCCTGACGACAGAGGTGGGTCTTAAGGAGTTTACGAAAGGCAAGGAGAGTAGGGGCAGTTCTAATCTCCAGGGGGAGTTGATTCCAGAGGGCCGGGGCCGCCACAGAGAAGGCTCTTCCCCTGGGGCCCGCCAACCGACATTGTTTAGTTGACGGGACACGGAGAAGGCCCACTCTGTGGGACCTTTAACTGCCCCCCATGCATGTTTGCAGGCCTCACTGAAACCTCCGGACTTCTGGTAGGTCCGTTGGGTTATTTTTCATCCTCCTCAGGCTTCAGGAGGCCAAAAATCAACCTCACATAGGGTAACACCTCAGATATGGCTTGGCATGCTACCTATAGATTGACTATCATGGACCTAGTGTATCATGGGTTGTCTGGTATGATTCTACTCTTGGACATAGGACATACTTTAAATACCTTCTGACCTAACAATTCAGGCTTTCAGATCTGGCTATTCAATGACCTATAGTTTGCTGGTACAGCGAATAGACAGCTGCTTGTATGTTTTTATTTTGGTTATTCTAATAAATTACTTTCCTCTTCATTAGTTTCTAATTTAATTTGTAACATCTTAAAAACAAGCTGTTTTCATAATTCTATTTTATTTTTTTTTGGTCGAGTTTTGTGCAGGTATTAGAATTACGAGCCATGGCAGCGCAGTGGTTAGAATGTGGTATTGCCAGCTAATTTTGCCAACTGCCAGCAGTTTGTTCTGACCAGCTCAAAGTTAACTCAGCTTTCCAACCTTCTGAGGTTGGCAAAATGAGGCCCCAGATAATGCAATACTGTTACTTCTGCTGACTACTGCTCTGCAATTGGCAGTTTGAATCTCACCAGGCTCAAAGTTGACTCTTCAATCTTCAAGTCTTCAATCTTTCTGAGATGGGTAAAATGAGGACCCAGATTGTTGGGGGCAATAAGATGACTCAGTAAATTGCTTAGAGCGGGCTTTAAAGCACTGTGAAGCAATATATAAGTCTAAGTGCTGTTGCTATTGCATCTGAATTGCAAAAATTCAGATAGCCACTTTGTAAAGTTATAGAAAACAGCATCTGCTCACTACCATGTAGAAATGGTATGGCTTTTGTAATCCAGGTTTTATAATTCTATTGTACTCTTTTTGTTTTAATCTATGAAATATAATTGTTTTGTTAGACATTTTTCTTAGTGTTCTTCTATTTGGTATGCTCAGCTGATCTCAAAATTTCTCTAGCAGAAAAAAATATCTCTGGGATTTTGTTTTTAAAAAATCCCTCTGATTAATATTGTGGTTCATAGCTTTTCCTCTGTCTTGACTTAACAATTCTTGACAAGCAAATTATTGGGTTGGTAGCCCTTGGAAGTTAGAGTGAGTTTAGGAAAATGGCTACAACATCCGACTACAAATAGCTTATTGTCATGAGGAACATGGCAGATTTACAGAGAAACTGAACCTAATTATCTGTACCTTCCATGGGTAATGCCAAGCTGTTACAGGCTAATTGTATAAAGTTTGGACTAATTTATCCAGCTACTTTGTGTATTTTTTGAACACACAAAGCCCCTCCCTGTGGCTTTGCTCCTCTACAATGTGGTTCCAAATTTGAATTTTCTGTGTGGCTTTTGTTTTAATTACACTATTCCAACTGAACTGGTTGGCTTGGGGTTGTAAATTAATACCTTATAATTGCACATTAGCACTTTCCATTTCATTATCATGGAGAGGTGTTCTGAGAAGGTTGCCAAAATGCCAGTTTTCACATTGATTATCCTAAGAGAGATATCTTGTAATAGTCAGCAAGCAACCAAAAGCCATTGCTTTAATTGCACTGCATCTTGAGATCTGGATCTGTTGTGCTGTTTGTTAGTCTAATTACAGTTTGGCTATCTTTGTGTTGGGTACTCTGGAATTCGAAATAAGGGTCTTTTAATTTTGGACTGGGACCTCATTCTAACAACCTATGTTAGAAATTATACTTAAGGTTTTTCACCGAATGCAGCTCAGAGTCTGATAAATCCAATGAAACTCTGAAAACGAGGCTACTGGTAATCAGTTTTATTTTTCTGATCAGAAAGCAAAACCTTGGCGAAAGTTTAATCTCCCCCCTTAAACAGCAAGCAGAGAGTTGAAAACAGGCATGTGTATGCTAACTCCGGGACTGCCTTCTGCTGCACGAATCCCAGCGACCGGTTAGGTCCCACAGAGTTGGCCTTCTCCGGGTCCCGTCGACTAAACAATGTCATTTGGCGGGACCCAGGAGAAGAGTCTTCTCTGTGGCGGCCCCGACCCTCTGGAACCAGCTCCCCCCAGATATCAGAGTTGCCCCCACCCTCCTTGCCTTTCGCAAGCTCCTTAAAACCCACCTCTGTCGTCAGGCATGGGGGAATTGAATTTTTTTCCCTTCCCCCTAGGCTTATAGAATTTATACATGGTATGCTTGTTTGTATGATTGGTCTCTTAAATTGGGTTTTTTAAGATTATTTTTTAATATTAGATTTGTTACATTGTTTTCTTTATTGTTGTTAGTTGCCCTGAGTCTTCAGAGAGGGGCGGCATACAAATCAAATCAAATCAAATCAATCAATCAATAAAACTTTTCCTTTTCCTGGGGTAGGTAAGGAAAGCTGATTCCTTCCTCCTTCACTGAATTCTTTTTTTTTTTGGTCAAGCTTGTCCATCCAAAGAAGTAATAAAACAATAATAAAGAGGATAGTGTGCAGCAAAATAAAGAAATCAAAATCAGCATCAATCTATGAAATTATTTAGAATTATTCCCCATGTCCCTCCATGTGATTGGAAGAGCTTGTTGGGAGTCCCAACCCATAAAGTCAGAAGTTGCCAAGGCAGGTATCAATTATTCTCAGGCGAGACAGAATTCTTATAAAACGTCCAGCAGATATCTCTGAATTTCAAGACCAGGGAAATACTACTGATTAGATAAAAAAACCGAGAAAAGAAGGCCTAGAACTGAAGGCCTGAAATTATTTTTTTCTCTCTATACACAGCTGGATTTCCAGGTTCTGCAAGAGACCGATCTGCATATATATGACTTCTTTTTGGTTTGCAGCGAAGCAACATAATCTAACTATAACGTTCTGTGAAGCTTTTGCTTTTACTGAATATGGGCTTGAGGTTTTGGAGAATTGATTTTTTATTGCTGTGCGTGGTATGAAGTTGCCTTACTTAAAGACAGGGAAAATGCTGTGAAATTGCCACTAGTAATGTGAGGCTGGTAGATGAGGCTAACAGCGAGCATGAAGATTGCATTGTCTGTGACAGATGATGCAATTGTTGGTATTGTATTACCTGTCAATCTTTCTTACTCCTTGTGTGCTGGGCATGGAGAAGCAGCAGAACAGCTGCCACTTTCTCAAGGCTTTTATCCTTTATTTGACCTCTTCTCCTATCAGGGAATACTGTACATCCTTGTTAATGCATCAAGGACACAAACTAAAAAAGGGCATTTTTTTCCCTCTCTCTCTAGCCCCAGGGAATCAAGCCTTCATGCGCCGCTATGGAAGAAATTGGCATCTTTTGGTTGCATTAGGATGAATTCCTAGTCTCTGTCTTCTAGGAACTGATTTTCCCAAGTGCTTTTCTTCGGATAGTCATTTTCAGTGTTAGAGCTCTAGGCTAAAGCAAATAACCAGAAAACCAGTTTTAGAAGATCTGGAAAGATAGACCTCTTTTCATATGAGTAGAACAGGCACTGTGAACTTCGATGATTGCTTCTAGTTAGCTGCATCGCCATATTTACCTGATAGAAAAATGAGACTCTTTATTATTATTACTATTATTATTATTATTATTATTATTATTATTATTATTATTATTTATTAGATTTGTATGCTGCCCCTCTCCATAGACTCAGGGCGGCTCACAACAACAATAAAACAATTCAAGACAAATCTAATAATTTAAAAACATTTTAAAAAACCATTATTAAAGCAGACATACACACAAACATACCATACATGAATTGTATAGGCCCGGGGGAGATGTCTCAATTCCCCCATGCCTGACGGCAGAGGTGGGTTTTAAGGAGTTTACGAAAGGCAAGGAGGGTGGGGGCAGTTCTAATCTCAGAGGGGAGCTGGTTCCAGAGGGTCGGGGCCACTATAGAGAAGACTCTTCCTCTGGGACCCGCCAAATGACATTGTTTAGTCGACGGGACCCGGAGAAGGCCCACTCTGTGGGAACTAATTGGTCGCTGGGATTCGTGCGGCAGAAGGCAGTCCCGGAGATATTCTGGTCCGATGCCACGAAGGGCTTTATAGGCCATAACCAACACTTTGAATTGTGACCGGAAATTGATCGGCAACCAATGCCTCTTTTCATATGAGTAGAACAGGCACTGTGAACTTCCATGATTGCTTCTACTTAGCTGCATCGCCATATTTACCTGATTGAAAAATGAGACTCTTTATAAATAATTCATGCAATTACACTTATAAAGGACAATATTTGGCATGAGGGGTCCTCTGAACTTGTTTATTTTCTTGCAGACATTTCATTAGCCAAAATAGGTATCATCCTCAGTGCTAATCAGTGATGTTACCAAGGATGTGATTATGTTATCTTCAGTGTGAAGAAGATTCTGCCCAAAATATAGAAATCATGTGACTATATTTATTTTATTTTATTTATTAGATTTGTATGCCGCCCCTTTCCATAGACTGGGGGCGGCTCACAACATAATAAAACAATTCATAACAAATCTAATAATTTACAATTTAAAATTTAAAGTAGTTAAGAAAACCCCATTTTTAAGCAGACATACCTACAAACATACCATACATAAATTATATAGGCCGGGGGGAGATATCTCAATTCCCCCATGCCTGACGACAAAGGCGGGTTTTGAGGAGTTTACGAAAGGTAAGGAGGGTAGGGGCAGTTCTAATCTCTGGGGGGAGCTGGTTCCAGAGAGTCGGGGCTGCCACAGATAAGGCTCTTCCCCTGGGGCCCGCCAACCGACATTGTTTAGTTGACGGGGCCCGGAGAAGGCCAACTCTGTGGGACCTAATCGGTCGCTGGGATTCGTGCGGCAGAAGGCGGTCTCGGAGATATTCTGGTCCGATGCAATGAAGGGCTTTATAGGTCATAACCAACACTTTGAATTGTGACCGGAAATTGATCGGCAACCAATGCAGACTGTGGAGTGTTGGTGTAACATGGGCATACCTGGGGAAGCCCATGACTGCTCTCGCAGCTGCATTCTGCACGATCTGAAGTTTCCGAACACTTTTCAAAGGTAGCCCCATGTAGAGAGCGTTACAGTAGTCGAGCCTGGACTATAGATCTCCCTTCTTAAAAGGTGGAGTCATTTGAGATTATCTTTTGAAATTAATCGTTTTCTAACCCTTCAAAAGGCGTCCCCTCTCTCTTTTTCTTTCTTCCCCTGTCTGATGACCTCTTCTGTCTATGCTTATTATGCTGATATAGGAAGAAGGCTCATTTCCTGTTTATTAAAGACATTTGCTCCCAACTGAGCTTCCATCGTGGTGCCAGCCTGCTGCTGAGCCACACTGAAAGAAACCAATTCAAAATGATCTGGCATGACTCCTGGAGTCATTGCCAAGTGGACATATAATGTATGTAGGGGGTGGATTAATTAATTTTATTAAAGGAGAAATCTATCTTGCAGGAAATAAAATTTAATTAGGACCTTCCTTTTTATTCTTCCTGCCCCTGCCCCTTTTGGGTACGTATTGCTGACAGATATCTATACAACTGTGCTATTTTATCAAAACTTGATATGGATCCTACTGAAATATAAAAGGAATATAAATGAAGACATAATAACAGCATTTGGTGCTTGTTTGATTTATTTCATAAAACAAGTCATCCAACTTCAGATCTGCCAGTATGAAAAAGTAATTGCCCTCCTGGTTCAATCAATTTAATTGAAGGGATTAGTAGGAGCAGTTGTGTGAATAATCAGGGTGATTTGAGCCAGCTCTGTCCTATAAAAATCTCATCAACTATGGTTTCGCAACTTTAGGAGCTGAATGATTTGCCCTCATTAAAGGAAGCACAAATTCTTCTTTTGTACCAGAGAATTCTAAAGGAGAATATCAGGCCATCTATCCATCAGCTGAAGCTGTCAAAAAGCTACGTGAAGCCCTGATAAAATTCAGGGGCAAAGCTATATAAAAATTCAGACAATCTGAAAGGTGATGAATACTTTTTCACAGAACTGTAAATATATGCTGATACATACTCAGGACATCACATATACATATTTATTGGTGCATGGAGGAATATTCAAGATTGATTTTAAGCTGGAGTGGAAGTCTAGGTTGACTAAGGGAAACACTGGGCATTCTGTCTGTCATTTTCTCCCCCTACTTACCTATTCTTATTTGAGAAAATTATCCTAAATTCAGCCATTACCTTGTTCAGGGATATATTAGCCCTGAATAGAACAACAATCATGAAGACAGTCTCTGGTATGCTAAGAGCATAGCAAGGCATGAAAGACCCCCTGATCAATCACTGCGCCCAGCCCATCTCCAACTGTCTCAACTCTTGTCTCACTATTGGAGCAAGATGGAGGAATCTGGGAAGAGAGAGTGAGGCTGACTATGTGCACCTCTCTCTCACTTTAATCCAATTCACACGGAAGTTCTGACATCCCCCCCTCCAATTCCTGTGAAGATGTTAAGGTCCTCTTCAAATACGATGGACGAACACCATCATTATTAGCCAAATAAAAAGGCTCCCAAAATGTTTTGGTTTCTGCTGGAGGTATGATGCCCAAGGCTACCAACTCAGATTAACATAGAACAAAATACATGTTATCTGTTTCCAAGATGCCTTTTTCTGGTGTCAGCAGTCAAGAACCCTCTTTTTCTTATTAAGCAATGTTTGGTGCTGCTGAAAAGCTAGTTGTGCTTAAAATCTTTTTCATCATAAGGCCTGGGTGAGCTTTCTCAACACTGGGTGGTTCAGATAAAAGATTCTAAAATATGAACTTTGTAATTTCCATATCTATGGTTAGGTTTGAACTACTTGACATTTCCCCTTTAATATGATCATTATAATAATAGCAATAACAAAGATGGGAGGGCACTACCTTTCTAATCATTTGCTTTTCTGCACCAAACACTCTTCCAGTTCAATTAATGATTTTGTGCTGTGTGGCTTGATGTGACACTGATGGAGTATTAAGGATGACAATTTAGCATTTATATTGATTTTTTTCCCTAATAAACATAAATTAATATTGTCCTGTCAAATACTAACGCCTGAAAAATCCAGAATTTAAAAGTGATACAAACTGTCTAACAGAGGTTTTTGATAAGCAATTGACCATTGAGAATACGGTTCATTAACCATCTGAAGAAGAAGAATAGGATGTAAAAAGAAAACAGTGCAACAGCCTTTGTAACCAGAGGTGAAATTACTAATAGGATGCTTGAAGGCATGGATGTGAAATCAGTAATCTGAGTTTAGATACTAGGAAAGCTTGAGAATTTTTAAATGAATTCAGATAGAAACTGAACAAATACGTGGATTGGACTTAATTAATCAAAATAAATTTCTCAATTAATAAAACATGGTTGCAAGTATAGCAAATGCATTTCTATGTTTGTTTTGTGAGAAAATAGGTATATGCATCTTAAGGGATGGGTTCTGACTTACCTCGCTGCTGGTTTGCTTCTTCATGTGCTGCATGGGTGTGCAAGCATTGTACACTGTGTGGATGTGCATGTGTTGCATGGCCCATGGCCCATGTGTGTTGCATTGCATGCCATATGGGCATGCATGCATTGCATGCTGCATGGCCACACACACAGAGACACAGTGCTAAAGACACAGACACATATGGGTATGTGCAAAAGAACAAAATGGTGGAGAGAGCCAGTTCAGGGGCGTGTCCAGTGATGGGCTTCCAAAATTTTTACTAACACACCGTGGGCGTGGCTTATGCATTTTGTTTCAACATCTTTCAGTGCAAATTGGGTGTTCTGGGGTGGAGCTCCAAATTTTGCTACTGCAACTGCATTCCTGACCGTTCCCGTAGGAGCCCATCACTGGGCGTGTCTAAACGACCATTGCTGCCAGTTTGGCGAGCTGGGCAAAATTCCTGCTACCAGTTCAAATCAATAAGAACCCAACTCCTGTGCATGTTTTGTGGGAAAATGGTTTATACCATTTGCCTTGTTTGGGGAGGCAATGGTATTCAAAAATAGCTTTTAAATAATCCAAGGTTGCTGTGTAGATATTAGTGGTGTCTGCCGGACAATTTTGGGGAGATAAGGAAGGGGCATAGAAGGAAATGCCAAATTGCAGGCAGTCAGCAGTCAGCAGAAGTAGCCTGCAGTGCTGCATTTTAACCAATGCAGTGCCCATTTTAGGAGACTAGCCTTGAAATATTACTCCCATCTTTATTTTATTTATTTATTTTGTCCAATACACAATGAGGGTTTTAGTGGGTAAAATACATGATGAAGGTTATAGAGGAGATTCTCTTCAATGTGTATTATGTATTGGACGGAAGGAAGGAAGGAAGGAAGGAAGGAAGGAAGGAAGGAAGGAAGGAAGGAAGGAAGGAAGGAAGGAAGGAAGAAAAATACTCATAGTAAAATATATCTAAGAAATAATAGAAAAGAAGATATAGTAATAGAACATATCAATGAAAGAATAGAAGAAGAGATATAGGAATAGAAGAAAGGTATAGGAGATATAGGAAATATATCTTGGCCTTGATATTTTTAAGTTTAACTTCCCTGCTATTTCTACATTCAAATCTGCAATCAGTTAGTTTGACTGATACATTAAGTCATCTTTTATGTCAATTTTAGAATCCTAACCAGTATGTAGAAGATCTAGTTAAAACCTCTTTTGTCTCAATACTGTAGTTGCATACTAATTAGGCTTTTTATTTTCTTTTTCCTTGTAAAAGAACATTGTGGTGTATTAGAGTGGTTTGGCACATTTGGAATTTTAAGACAAGCTGGGAATGCTGTCATAAAACAGTTGCCTATGGCAAAAGCCCATTTGCCAAGCACTGATTTACTAGAAGCTTCCTATTGTTTTCCGCATCTTTGCTGCCTACAGGTTCTTTATGGCTGTTTTAAAAGGTGAATCCATTCTCAAATTGAGTTTTAAACATTTGACGATGATACGTATTGCACATTCCCAAGTTGTTTTCGTGGTTGTGTTCCCCCTCCCCTATAGCAAAGATGACTACCATCTGTTTATATGATTGAGTGGAGACCAAAAGTGTTCCTAGAGATAAATATGATGCATAAAGCTGGTTTTAAATAGTGTCAAGCTGGTGACTCTCAGAACACTATAGCCCTCAAGCCACTTCCCTCTTCCAATGAGCAGCATGGGGGCGAGGAGCATAGAACTTCCTTTGTCCCTACAGAGACATGGTTGGAAGCCCTCAGAGAAACCAGGAAATTAAGAAACATATTTTGTCGGATTATGCCTAGAGCTCAAGCACTCTGCCCAAACCTTCTGGGAGAACAAGAACCAGTAAGAGAGCAGTGGCAGAGAAGAGGCAGATAAAAATATGAAAGAATTTTCAGGGGTGGATTCTACTTACTTTCACCACCAGTTTGCATCGCAAAATTAACACAAGCAGAGCGAGCAGAGTGAGCATGCACACACGCCCCTCATGCAACTCTGCTTCTGCGCATGCTCAGCAGCTAGAATCAGCCCGAAACACAGCTCAGCTGATCAGCTGTGCTTTGGGCAAAGGAATAAAGGTAAGTATAAACCCGGGGGTGGATGGTAGGGCCCTTTTTCAAGCAGCAGCTGAGGAAAAAACAGTGAAAACTTTGGAAACAAAATCCACAAAATAGATGGTGGCACCCATGGACCGGCACTGACTAAACCACATCCATGATGCCAATGTGATGTCACTAGCAGATTGCTACCGGTTCAGATTATCTGGTCCAAACTGGGAAGAACCCACCTCTGAAGAATTTTGAAAAAATGTTCACAGTATTTCTTTTCTTAGTCTTGGGTTGTATTACATTTGCTTCCATTCTCTGTTCAGTTATCTATTTCTTTGCTTGCTCAAACTATTTACAGATCACTAGATTTTGTATGCAGCCCTTATGTAACTTGTTGCAGCTTTGTTTTTACTAAAATAAATATATATCTTTGATTTTATTCCGATGTGCTTGTAGTGTTGCCATTCAGTCTAAAACCGCTAGGGCAAACCGCCTGCCATCTTGCAGGCTCCCCTTTTTTCCCTTTTCTCTTTATCCTATCCTATCTGCATCTATTAACCTCTCATCTATACACTCTATATTCTGTTAGTATCTCCCACTCTTTCGCCTTTTTTAAATGTATTTCTTTTTATAAACATTGTAATAGATACATGAATTGAATTCATGTTTATATAGAGATTTCCTGTTCTTATGTATACCTTCCTCTCACAGTTTTTTCCCTCCCCCACTTTCCTTATATTGAAAACTCAATAAACTTTTTTTAAAAATAAAACCGCTAGGGCCTAATAACCCTGGAGAATCAATTCATTTATTTAGTCCTGGCGGAAAAGTTTACATTTCCTATTCTATCCTCTCCAAATTTCAGATGTGGAGGTTTTCTCCACATTCCAGAAGAGATGACGGCACTATAAATTGTTGCTTAGACAAAGCTCTCAAAGCTGGAGGAATAGCTACACAAAAATAGACTTGAACTCTGTTATAGGGGAAGGGCAAGGCAGAGATCTCAAGGAGAGATCTGGCAGGCTTGAACTGATATTTATCATAGAAGTTGTGATAGACTGGGTTTTGTTGTGCAGCATGCCAACTTCCCACTGTTTAAAATATGCTTTAAACTTTGTTTAACATATGCTTTAAAATGGGGTTTAAACCAGTGGCTCCTAACCTTCTGGGTACCAGTTCCATGGGAAAAGGTTTTTCTATGAACCAGAGGGAACATAGTTTTGCCTGCTGCCTGCATCCTGTGGATGGGGCTTCATTTGTTTGTTTGGCCCAGTTGCTGACAATGCCAATGCCACAATGTCGGTCCATGGACTGGGGGTTAGGGACCCTTGCTTTAAACAATGTAAAAAGTCAGGAGAAACAGAGAACATTAAAAATGTGAAGAGGTGAAATAGGAACCATGTTGGTGCTCTTGAGGATCATGTTAAGAGAGGTGGGAACCTGAAAGCTACCGTGTTTCCCCGATAGTAAGACCCCCCCGATTGTAAGACATATGGGGGGTTTCAGGGGGGTCGGCTAAAATAAGCCGATATCGCAGAAGCCAAGGAGGGGTGTCCTTTCAAGCGGCGCTGGGCGAAAGAGGGCGGGTGGCCAGCAGCGGCGGAAGGTGAGAGGTGCCTCTTCGCGCGCTCGATCTGCCGGAGAAGGAGAAAGAAAGAGGTCGGGTTGTGTGAAAGAGGCCGGGGTTGGGGGAAGGGGAGACGTAAGATGTGTTTTTTTTTTTTTTGCAACGCCGCTCAAAAGGTGCCTTGGCTGGAAGAGTAGCTGGTTTCCAGGGCATAAACTGGCTCGCTTCCGGGGATGGTAATGTAAGACATACCCTGAAAGTAAGACATAGTGGGGCTTTTGGGGGTAAAAAGAAAGTAAGACATGGTCTTACTATCGGGGAATCACGGTATAAAGCAGTGATGGAGAACTTTTTTTGGTTTGTGTGGCAAAAGGGTGCGCGTGTGTGTGCTAGCATGTGTACACATGCCCATTCCCATTCTCAGATGGCTCCCTGAAGCATGCGCACCCCCCCTCATGCTGCCCCTACACACAATCCCTCCTCCCCCGTGCATGCACACAGGCCTCACTGAAGCCTGGGACTGAGAAAAAATGGACAAACGGGCAAACCAGAAGTTTGGAAAAACAGACTTCCAGTTTGCCTGTTGTGCGTTTATCGTACTCTGGAGCTTTCAGAGAAGCTTCCCTGAAGGTTCCGGAGTGCAAAAAACAACACAATGTGCAAACCAGAAGTCAGTTTTTCCAAACTTCTGGTTTGCCCTTTGGGCAGTTTTTTGCACTCTGGGGCTTCAGGGAAGCTTCCCCGAAGCCTCCGGAGGGCAAAATGGCCTTCCTCAAGGCCAAAAATCAGCTGGCTAGGGCATTCATGCATGCTGGAGCTGACATAGGGCAATGCCTCATGTGCCCTAGGTTCACCCTGACGGCTGTAGCAGATTGAAACCCCAAATAAAATTCAGTTATTTAAAGTGTGTGCTTTTGTAAAGTGATAGGTCTATTTTAGCATAGTTTTATAGGTCTACTGATGACCAAGAAGAGAATGCTCTTGTAGCGGAACTAGCCACTAGGATTCATTTAAAGCTTTTAGACATTACGAACTGCTGCTGGATGGGAATATATTTTGAGCTGTGAAGAGCTTCCAAAATTTTTACTACCACACTGTGGGTATGGCTTATGCAGGATGCCCTGCATTTTCTTTCAACTTTCAGTGCAGATTGGGTGCTCTGGGGTGGAACTCCATTTTCACTACCCCACTGTGTTCCCCCCTGTCCGGGCAGTAGCCCACCCCTGATTTTGAGTGAAGGAAATATCTTGAGAGATGCAAAAGGCCAGGCACACATGTGAAGATCCAATTTTATTAATTCATTGCTAAACACCTCCATGCCTAAGAATCTTCTGCTTGAAATATCTGCTTGAGGTTAGGTTAAAGGTCAATGAAATTCAAGAGAAGTTGAACTTAGTTCACTTGAGGCTATGTAGGGATTCTAGGCTGATCCCTCTTTTAACTCCATCCCCAGGTTTTGCCACTCCTTCTCCTACATATCCTAACAGGATCTCATTCAGCAACTAATATTCTTTTATAAATATTTTAGTTATATTATTGTTTTACTGAAGCTATCTTTAAATAGTTTAATACATTAATTAGATAAAATCCCATTGTCCACATACTTGTGAACTAAGTAGGTCAGAGTATTATTTTTAGCTTGAATTCCACCTTTTAATTGTATAAACTTAATATGGTAGCTTTAAAGAGCCACGTTAATCTCTTTTAGAAGAATCGCAAGGTGTCCTCCTGAAATAGATGGAACTTGCTTCCAAATAATGACATAAACTGGGATTAAGGCTACCAAAATAACAAATTGAATGCTCTTGGTTAATCTCTTGAGAACATAGTTGAGAAATGTTTCAAACTGTCAGTAAATTTTCCCCTCTAAAAGTTCAGTGATTGTACTCCAAAGATGTTAAGGCTTGAAATGTGTAATGGGAGGTAACCTTCCTTTTCAACAGCTGCTGTGATATATAATTAAATAGCTTAATTAAATAAGAGTTCTGGTCTTTCTGAAGCTACATTTTCATATTTAGATTTGCTTAGAATATGTAAATTATAACTAGAGCAGAAATATAACAGTTCTTTCTATATCATCTCACCCCTGAGAATTTTTTAAAGAATTCTTGGAATTCATATCTAATTCTCCTAACATCCGAAAAAAGATCACCCACAAGTTAGATAATGGGAACCCATCATTATCCTGTGTCCTAATGGCCAGGCAAGTAATTCTTGGAAATTTCACAAACAGGACATATTGCATTTGGATGTGAGTATTTTCTTTATCAATCTTTATGAAGGCCCTCCTAAAATATTTTGGTATCTAAAATAAAGAACAAGATGACTTCTCCCCTTTTATTTATTGTTTCCTGATTGCTTATTTGTACCCTATGACAATCATTGTGTTGTATCTCATGATTCTTGACAAATGTACAGTATCTTTTCTTTTTTGTACACTGAGAGCACATGCACCAATAAAAATTCCTTTTGTGTCCAATCACACTTGGCCAATACAGAATTCTCTTCTCTTCTCTTCCTAAAATCAAACTGGAGTTAAACTTTTATTCAATGCTGGAAACACTACAATCAATGTTAATTTAGATGAGGTAGAACAAGTCAGGTCACTCAAACAGGTCTGGAAACCAACACCTTATTAGCGTTGACTCAATAATGAATTATCACCTGATGTTCTTTTACTATCCATCAATGACTGATGGTTAAGAAATTTTCTTTTTAAATACATGATAATTTGGTCCAAATGTTTCATTGTGAAGTTATGGGGATGGGGGTTTCCAACCTTGGCAACTTTAAGACTTGTGGACATTAAGGGGTGTGCATAACCATACCGTCCCTGTCCTCTTGTCTTTTTTTATCATTACTTTCTATGATATGTTTATATAAACTACTATCCTATGCTTGATTGACAAAATAAATAAATAAATAATATGCAGAATTCTGGGGGTTGGAGTCCATAAGTCTTAAAAAGTTGCCAAAATTGAACACACCCACACACATAGAGATATTTCCAAAAAGGAAAGATAAATATTTCAAATGTTTTCAGAGCAGTAATCCTGACTTTTATGTCCAAGTAGATGGACAGAGATAAGATAGAGATTGCAAGAGATCTTAGAAATGATTTATTTGATCACAAGTCGATTGCTAACAAAGAGAGAACTGGAATCATTTGAATAGAGTCGTTTGAAAGGCACCCGGTTGAATGAAATTTAGGGTCCAGTAGAAATGTATCAAGAAAAAAAATCTGGTCTGCCTTTAGAAACATGGGAATCTGATTGGATAAATCTTTCAGCTGGAAATCAGTACAGTGGTACCTCTACATAAGAACGCCTCTACTTAAGAACTTTTCTAGATAAGAACTGGGTGTTCAAGATTTTTTTTGCCTCTTCTTAAGAACCACTTTCTACTTAAGAACCCGAGTCCAGAAAAATTTCCCAGGAAATGTGAGAGTGGCACGAAGGCCCAGCCAGTTTCCTACCATCCCCCCTAGGTTTCTCTCTCTGGTGCAGTGTATGGGAGGCAGCCTCAGATAGGTTGTATGGGAGGCGCATGTTCCTCCTCGCTGCCTCAGTCCCTCTTTTTTTTTTTTAAGCCTTAAAGTTTTGGATTTTTTTGATTTCCAGTAAGGATTTAACACCCCTCACCTCACCTTCTTCCTTCAGCAGACTCTCCTCCTCCTCCTCCTCCTCTTCTTCCTCCTCCCACCCAATTCTGAGCTTTTATTTCTTTCCTAATGGGTTTTATTTATTTATTAATAGAGTTGAAAGGGACCGTTAGGTCATCGAGTCCAACCCCCTGCCTGAGCAGGAAACCCTACAGTTCCCGAGCCAAATTTGGATGCATTATTTTCTTTTACATTGATTCCTATGGGAAAAATTGTTTCTGCTTACAAACTTTTCTACTTAGGAACCTGGTCATGGAACGAATTCAGTTCTTAAGTAGAGGTACCACTGTATTTCGAGTCGAAGAGGCTTGTGCTATTAGTGGAGAAGCAGTGAAGTGTGTGAAAAATGTATTACTGACTTTGGGGAGCTTCTTCTTCATTCAGCTGTGAGAAACACCTTAGTGCCATTTTCCTCCCTGAAACCAGCGTTTAAATATTTCATTAGGAGCAGCCGAAGTTTGTCATGTGTTCAGCAGCTGTCCTCTCCTTAGTTATTCGTGCTCAATTAGGTGTTTGATTTGGATTTGATTTGATTTATTAGATTTGTATGCCGCCCCTCTCCGCAGACTCGCTAAGCCAGTATTCAGCTTCCAAAGAGTCAGTGGATGTGAGCAGGGGTGGGTTCTAGCTGACCTCTCTACTTCCACCCCCGCTGTGAATCAGCATATGGCCCCCACCAACCTGAGTCCTCATTTTACCCACCTTGGAAGGATGGAAGGCTGAGTCAGCCTTGAGCCGGTGGTGAGATTTGAACTGCTGAACTACATCTAGCAGTTAGCTGGAGTAGACTGAGCCACCTCGGCTCTTTGTACAATGTACATTCACAGCTTAAGAGCACGGCAAGTGTCCCTTTCACATCTTATTTGTGGAAAGGATCTCCAGATAAAGCAGTGGGGGGCATAAAAATACAATAAATGAAATTGAAATTAAATTAAATTTCAGTAAAATTCATGGACACAAGCATTAGCATGCAGCTTGCACCATCTCCTGCACCAGAATGTGTTTGATCTCTCGGTCTTTTATTAACCTGGACAAGCAAAGAATTTATTTTTCCCTGCAGCACAGCATGAGGTTATGTGGATGATTACAGATATATCTTTGGAATGGCCCAGTCATTTGATTTTTATTTTGTCTTAATTTTCAGCTCAAAGGGAATGGCCAGTTGGGATCAAAGGCTTGAAATGCCAGAACTCTATATTTCAAGTGTGATTTCTGTCCTGAAGAAAATAGTATTTCAGTCTGAGAAATTTATATTTGAAAATTGACTTAAGCTAACATGTTTTATGTTAAGTTGCCAGACCTACAATGCTTAAGAACAGTTAGGTTCAAACTATAAATGCATGTGCATATTGCAAAATGTTGTCTGTGAGTCAGGGGTAGGATTCAATTTTTTTTTACTATCAGTTCTGTGGGTATGGTCTGGTGGGTGTGGCATGGCTCGGTGGGCATAGTTCGGTAGGCATGGCAAGAAAAAGATATTGTAAAATCCCCATTTCCTCTACACTCCAGTGTAAGGTTTCGGCAAAATCCCCATTTCCACCCAATCAGCTGGGACTCAGGAGCCAGAGAATAGATGGGGACGGGGCTAGGGGTGGGTTGCTGCACGGACGGGGGGGGGACACAGTGGGGTAGCGAAAATGGAGCTCCACCCCAGAGCACCCAATTTACACTGAAAGATGTTGAAAGAAAATGCAGGGCATCCTGCATAAGCCACGCCCACAGTGTGGTAGTAAAAATGTTGGTAGCCCTTCACTGGATGGGGCCTATCAGAGGTGGTATTTACTAGTTTTCCAAACTACTCAAAATTTCCACTACCAGTTCTCCAGATCTGGTCAGAACCTGCTGAAACCCACCACTGCTGTGGGTGTGTTTTAATTTTCTGATAAACATGTGTGGGAGAATCAGTTTAGTGTAGTGGTTAAGGCACCCAGCTAGAAGCCAGAAGACTGTGAGTTCTAGGCTAGCTTCAGGCACAAAGCTGTCCTGGTGACCTTGGGCTAGTCTCCTTCTCTCAGACCTCAGAAAGTGGCAATAGCAAACCACATCAGGAAAACCTTGCTAAGGAAATTGGAGGGAGTATTTTTGACTGAACAAAAGTAAACAAAAGTGTATGATCACTGTACTGATTAGGATAATCAGGATAGGGAGTGCTACCATTCGTCTCTGGTCTCTTCTTCTTTGTACAAATTAAAAGATAAGTACGTACTATCCTAAGTCCTAATGCACATGTGCTAAATTAGTGATCTGTAAAATATATGGCTTCTAATGGTCAGTAAGCAAATGTAAATTTTGTTCTCAACGGACATTGAAGATGTAAAAAGAAACAGATTAAAAACAGACCAACATAGAAATGTGTAGTTATGCAGCAGCTGCCAAAAATAAGTAAATCTCAGTGCCCACTTGTGTACTTCATTATAATATTCATGCCTAAATTGTTTATATGTAGCAATAAAAAGTTGTAACTTGGCTTTAATTTATGAAGAAAATTAGAAGATGCAAAATAAGGATGGATGCATGGAACCCTTCCAGATATCATAATAAACGAGGAAGTCCTTTTGGGTACTTCCTCAATTGGGGTGATGATCTTCATTCTTATCTTTATGGTATGATAATCTATGCAAAGGTCACCTTTTTCTTCATTTGGGTTGTAGTACTAATTTATTCTTGGACTCAGCACTTTTCTTTATAAAGTGCTGGTGAAGTGTGATTCAGAAAGCGAACAATTCAAAGACTGTGATTAAATGGATGCAGAATTTAGATGCAATAATAGATATGTAACAATTATAATTCAGATGGGCAAGGAATATTAAATTACTCTGAATATTATACTTAAAGAAAATTGGTATAAGGTGTATTATTGATATATTTACTCTAGCCCTGATTGCTAAATTGCCTAAAAATTGCTGGAAATGTAATGAGCAGGACAGATCCTTCTTTCATATGACAGCAATGATCTAAAAGAGCTCAATATTTTTGGAAAAGGTATTCATACCAGAAATAAACAAATCTTATTTTTATTTATTATTTTATTTTATTTTTCAAATTCATAAGCTGCTCCTCTCCTGATGGACTCAGGGTGGCACACAGCAGTAAAATAAATACAAAACTCCCATTTCAACTTGCAATTTTTAAAATTAAACCTTACTAAACCATAAACTCAAAGTATATTATATTAGCTTTGTACCTACTAATGGCTGCAAAGATACTGTATGCCATTTATTACAAAGGAAATTTGATTCCCTGTATGGAACAATGACTAACTAAATTACATATAGTCCCTAACTTGCGACCAGAATTGAGCCCAAAATTTATGTTGTTAAGTGAGTTAGCTCCATTTTGTGACCTTTCTCCTAACATTTATTAAGTGAATCACTGCAGTTCTTACATGAGTAACATGGTTGTTAAGTATATCTGGTTTCCCCATTGAGTTTGCTTGTGAGAAGGTCACAAAAGGGGATAATATGACTCTGTGACACTGCAACTGTCATAAATGTGAGTCAGTTGTCATGCATCCAAATGTACATCCCATAACTATGAGAATGCTGCAATGGTCATAAATGTGAAAAATGGTCACAACAAGTCACTTTTTCAGTGCTGTTGTAATGTTGAACAGTCACTAAATGAACTGTTGTAAGTTGAGGAATAGCTGTATTGAGATATAGTTTGATTTCCAGACTACTGTAACTGAATCTTTAAAGTAAATTTTATATGGATTTTAATTTATATTAATGTCCTCATTTCTAGATTTTAGTTAGATCCACTATTACATTGTACATTGTAAATTTTTGGTTTTGTATCCATACAAAATGTATTTAAATTTGATAGGATTTCTAAAGTAGAATAGATTTAGTAATATGGATAAATTTGTTGTAGTCCATAATCTCATTATGTGATTTATACTGTACTCTACTGACAGTGGTTCCTAGTACAGTATTTATGCTTTGTTTAGAGCTTAATAGCAAATTTCAAGCTTTTAAAACAATATAATGTATTCAGTTATCCACAATCAAATAATGATATACTGGAAAATTATAACCTCTATAATATTTGTAAATCCCCTGTTTATTCATTGTATTTTATTGTTTTCTATGCCTGTTTATACATTTTTTTTTCTAAAATGTCTTAACAATAAAAAAGAATAATTCACTTTTATGAAGAACATATTTTGTAGAATCTGTAACTACAGTTTCACTGAAGTATACGTTTACTGTAATCAATTTACTATGCAAAAAGGAGACATTAGCAATGCACTGGATGAATGAATGACCCATTTTAATTTAGCTCTTCACTTATTTCTCATAAAAGGCATTTGAACAATTTTCCAAAGAAATCATAATTAGTGCTACATTGGGAACCTTATAAGGTCATAGCTACCAAACCTGTTGTCTTAAGATTTTATCTGTAGCTTAATTCATGGGGATTTTTTTTTGTTCTTTCACAAGTGAAGGCTAATATACATGTCCCAGGGTAATGTTGCAAGATCCATTCTGGGTCGGTCACTGTTGTGGTTGGCTCTGGACCGGCTCCTGCAGCAGGGAATTTTGATGTTGATTCATGGGAATCCTTGGTTTATAAGAGACCTGTTTTGTTGCAAGGAAAATTGGACAGTGAAGTTGGCTCACAGTCAGGGACAGACAGTGGAGGAGAGAAAACAGATGCGGAGATGGGTGCAGCCAGTCCACCGGTCAGTGCTCCAATTAGTGAGTCATCAGAATCAAAGGAGGACCCACTTGTGGATGCCCGTGTGAACAGGCTTGTGGCACGAAGGGAACAGTCGCGCAGACATCTCAGAAGATAAATGAGCACACCTGTTCAAGGGGTAATTATGTTAACGAGTTTGTGATAAATACAGGAAGCGTAGGCTGTGGGTGTTTATCTGTTTGGGAAAGAGAGACTTTTGAAAGAAGATTGCTACAGCGTGGAGAGCTCATAGTATTCAAGGACTTTTAGTGAACTTTGAATATTTCATGGCTAAAGAACTTTTGAGGACTTTTGGCATGTGTGGCTGTGTGGATTTACAATCTTATCTACTCCTTTGTTTTGGCATGCTTCCACCAAATATATATATATATATATATTATAATAATTAAAAAATAGGCCATTATAACCTATAATATGATGACTAGAAGACCATTGAATAGCTCCACTTCTGACAAATCAGGGTTTGTTCCTTACAGTTTTTGCATACTACATATTATTATATTTTGCATGTTGTTTCTTATTTCCAAACTTTCTTGACTACTCCTACTCCAACACAATTCTTACTATCAGTGTGAAAACATGAACAGCTTCCTTTCTGTATCTATTGCAGTACTGTACTGTAGGCATGCCATTCATTGCCTCATTGCTTGCCCTAGAAGTGTTTCTCCAGAAAAGTGTTAGTTTTGAACCAATCTCAACTGAAAAATATATCTGTGTATCAAAGCATGATTTCCATTTAGTCTCTCTTGGAGTGCAGCCACACAATGTTAGGGATTCTCCTTCAGAGAGTTTAGGTCACTTTTGATTCACTGTTTCGGTTAAGGAGAAACTTCTGAACCTCAGCATGAAGTAACCTTCATGAATATCTTCTCTAATAATAGCAAGAATGACAAATTGTAACAATAACATTTGTTAATGGCCACAAGTATTATATCATTGACTTTTCCACTGAATTTACTGTTTAAAGCCTTACACATGTTTTGTTTCCATTTCATTTAGTCCCACTTTGGTTGATCTAAGAAACTTTAAATGTATTGTATCATATAATAAACCTACTTTATCAAAACACTGCCAAAATTGCTTTGCTGTTTGTTGATCTTTAGCAGGATGACTTTTATTGGGGTATGTTCTGTCACATATTTACTGCCTAATTGTATTATGAGACATGATGAAAATAAATTTTGACTTTAAAAATAAACCAGCATCTTTACATAAACATCCATAATATCAAAACATGCCTAATTATACCATAATATCAAAACATACATAATTATGTATTTCTGTGCAAAATACCATAAACAAATATCCTAAATTTGTACATTTTGTTCTTTTATCTCCTGACTGTTTTCCTTCAATATTTCATACTACTCCCCTCCCTCTATCTCCATCTCTTCCCTCTACCTTTTTTCTCCCTCTCTCCCTCTTTCTTCTTAATTTTAGGCCATACTCTTCCCTTACCTCAACTTATATCTTTATTCGTCATTCTTTTATTATGTCAAATTGTAAATGCCCTAAATTTCTAATCTCTTTTCCCATATTATATGTCTCTTTCAACTTTGTTACTCAATTTTTAGTTTAACCCATTCTCCATATGTAAACATCACTACACTTCTAATCTCATCACTACACTTCCACCTGTTGGTTAATAACATTACCAACTTCCCAATATACAACGATAAAGAAAAAGAAAAGAACCCCTTATTATCTAAAATCTCTACAGCAAAAATCCAGTTTATAAATTATATAATCTCATATAAGGACCTTTAAAAATCATAGTTATACAGCTCCTATAACATTCCAACAATTTCAGTAATTATCTAAACCCTTTTCAACATTACAGCAATTTTATGTTATACAAATCCTTTATAAAAGCAAATTTTATGAAGAAAAGTAGTAATTATTCAAATTTTATAACCTTCCAACAATTGACCTACTGTAGTCTAATTTATTTCCCTTCTTTTCTTTATTCTTTTCTTCCCTTTCATCATCAAAATGTAATTGAAAACATCATGTTCCAATCTAATATAGAATTATTAACTTCTAAAAAAACCTTTTAGTAAAATAATTATGTTGATTAATTATACACTATACACAGCTAATAGTGTTGACACAATTAAATGTAAAACAATAATTCTAAAAAAAATAAGTATATAATCTTATATGAAGACCTTTAAAAATAATTATTATACATTCCAACAATTGCAGGAATTATCTAAATCTTTTTCAATATTAAATAAATTTTACAAATTATATAAAAACAGATCTTATAAAGAAAATTAATCATTATCCAAATTGTATAACCTTCCAACAATTAACTACTATAGATTATTTTATTACCCTTCTTTTCTTTATTCCTTTTTCCTGTTCATCATCAAATTTAATTCAAACCATCATGTACCAATCCAATATCAAATTATTAATTTATAGGAAAACACCTTTTAACAAGATAATTATGCTAATTAATTATACACACTTATATACAACTAATAGTGTTGACAAGATTAAATGTAAAATAATAATTCTAAAAAAGTTTTTCCCCTTCTATTAACCTTTCCCTTTTTATCCATTCTGTTTTGGTCTTTCAATAATTCCATTTTTTATAGGTTTTCTCCTTCCAATCCTTTCTCTTAACTTTTTCCTTTTCTTTATTTTTATGCCAATGCCTTCTTTTTTTCCAAATTCCTTTCTTTCCTTTTAAATCTATTATTTGTAAAAGTCTACTCTCCATTCCTCTTAGTCTATTACCTCCCTTATTTTTTACTTGTTTCTTCTGATACCAATACTCCCCTTTTATTCTTTTCTTATCACTGTAATCATTAATCTGTTTTTTATTTTCAGTCCTTTTTCTTCTGTATAATCTTCTCGTTCTTCATTTTCTTCATTTTTCTTTTCCACCATCGTAAATCCTAAGTGTTCTTTATGATCCAGTTTTATTTCTGCTTTCTTTCCATCTCTGATTTTCAAAAGATAAGTTTTTATGTCATGAAGACATGAAGAAATTTGCCTTTAATGCAGTTTATTGTGTAATTCAAAATGTTGGTGATATGCTTTGTCAGGAAAAAATTATTCCCGAATCTTCCAAGAGTCCTGTTTCATTGAAACTTAGGAAAAGATGAATTAAATCATGTTTTTATTGAGCTTTTAAAAGGTTGCTTTTTTTCTGTTAATTTTGAAAATGTATTGGAACAACCATGACGTGGATGAATGAGAATCTCCATAATAAAAGTAATATTAGTAGTGTTGAGCAAACCGAACTTGCATAGTTCGGGTTCGTACCGAACTTTGCGGTGTTTGGCATGCTGAACCCAAAGCCGAATTTTTAAAAAAAATTGTGTTCTGGTTCGGCGTTCGTGCCGAGCACCGCAAAGCACTGCCGCCCGGCTGTCATCTGCTGAGAAGAGGAGGAGGAGCCGGGCGCCGGTGGCGGCGGAGGAAGGCAAACACCAGGGAGCTGTCAGCCGGTCAGGAGGAACAAAAGGAGCTGGGGAATCCCACGAAGGGATTCCAGGGGTGGAGCTTTGACGTCATGTATACTGGCAGGTTGCTAAGCATGCCAAGGTGATCACTTTCTGGATTCCGGGGGAGGCACTAGAATAATGGAGGGAGGATGGAATCCAGGAAGTGATCACCTTGTCATGCTTAGCAACCTGCTGGTATACATGATGTCAAAGCTCCACCCCTGGAATCCCTTCATGGGATTCCCCAGCTCTTTTTGCTTGTGGCACGGCTGTGGCGTCCTTTCACGTACAAATATTTTTTTTATTTTTATGTAAAAGGACCTCCCTTTGCTTGCAGCGCCGCTGCGGTGTCCTTTTTCGTAAAAATAAAAATAAATAAAAATAAAAAATCCATAAAAACAAAAAACGATGGGATTCCAGTGGTGAAGCTTTGACATCACGGAGTGTTCAGAGTTTGGGTTCGGGTTCGGCCGAACTTCGCGTGAAGTTCGCCTGAACTCGCCGAACCTGAACACCGTTGGGTTCGCCCATCACTAAATATTAGCATGTGTAACTCCCTCCATTATTCTAGTTTGGTGAATCTTGGAGGACTGACAACGCACCATATATACTTTGCCTTTTTATCTGCTTTAAACATTTCCAAGTGTCAGCATGTGCTTTCACATTACATACTACTTGGGAACGCAAATGACTCACTGTTTATATCATTTATGAAATGAAACTGTGAAGTTTTTTTTTTAAGGCTACTGTATGTAATCAATTAGTGCTCTGCAACTGTTCAAATCTTGATACTTTCTCTAGTTGAGAACCTTTTCTGTTAACTGGTAGATTTTGCTTTAATGATGAAATGACTTTTCAATGAGGTAAGAAGAACTAAGTGCCTTGGCTCTGAAAATCAATAGCAAATCTTGAATCCCATCAGAAAACTCATAAGAGTCTTTTGTTGCTGAAATCTCTTTTATTTTCACCTTTAATGAGGCAGAAAGTTTTTTCATTTGACATCTACTGCCTTGGCCTTTCCACAATAATTGACCTGGACCATTGGGCCATGCCTTAATAAATGTCTTGTTTAAGGTGGGAGAATAGTGAGAATACTACATTTGTTCTTTGCATTGTGAATGTTAATTCACTGGTTAGAATTTCAATTCAATGGGGTGGTGGGGGGTTTGCTTATTTTCTTGGTTTTCAAATCAGAATTGCCAAAGAAGTACGACAAGTAGCCTAAGTATATACTCATGTGACTGTACAGTACATAAGGATACAGGCAGGGGTGGGTTCCACTTACCTTTGCCATCTGTTCGCATTGCTAGATTTTGTATGCATTTCCTCACACAATTTCACATCCTCACATGCTTAAATGGTGGATTCTGACCGAAACATAGCTGAGGAGCTGCTCAGCTGTGCTTCGGACAAAGAAATAAAGGTTGGTATTAACTTAAAGGCAGGTAGTAGAGCTTGTTTTTTGAAGCAGAGGATGAGTAGAAGCCGTCAGATCACAGAAAAAATGACAACAATTTTTTTGGGGGAGATAGCAGCCCTCACAGACCAAATCACCAGCAGGTCGCTAATGGTTCGGGTGAGCTGGTCCGAACCGGGAGGAACCCATCCCTGAACACAGGTAGTTCTCGACGTATGACCAAAACTGAACCCAATATTTCTGCTGCTAAGCGAGACAGTTGCTCAGTGAATTTTGACCCATTTTAAAAATCTTTTGTGCCACAGTTAAGTGAATCATTGCAGTTGTTAAGTTAGGAACATGGTTGTAAAATGAATCTGGTTTCCCCATTGACTTTGCTTGTCAGAAGATTGCAAAACATGATCACATGACCTTGGGGCACTGCATCCATCGTCATAAATGTAAGTCAGCAGCCGAGCGTCTGAATTATGATCATGTGACCACGAGGATGCTGCAACAGTCATAAGTGTGGAAAATAGTCATAATGAACTGTTTGTAAGTTGAGGACTACTTGTATTTCCACTGATGACTTGGTTTTGGTCCTTCGGTTGCCTGACATACAAGTTTATTGTAGAAAGATTCCTATATTTGGTCTTCATATCTTCATTGTCTCCAGAAAATAGGGCAGAGATAGAGGAGGAATGGGTGAGTAGGGGGAGTTGAATTGTCCCTACAATTCTAAGTGTGGTTGAGTTGCCAATGGTGCAAGTTTTGATCTTGTGACTGTTATAACTTTAAGCAATCCGTCAGAAGTCCATTCTTTTCTGCAATGTTTTAATTTCAAATGGTCATTGAATAAATTGTTACATATGGTAGTGTGGTGGCCTGTAGGTTATTGTCAATTATTGCCAATGATACAGAAAGCCTATATTGACCAAACATCCTATTCCTCTGTTCTATTTAAGTCTAAAGGTTACTTGCTCTACGCTCTGTGTATCTAGGTTTGAGGTTGGTTACTTACTTATTCAGCTCTTCTATTGCTCTAGCTAAGAGCAAAAGATTAAGCTAGCAATGATGTGCTCACCTGCTTGCTTGATATGATTTATCTGTATGCTGTACTGTATATTAACCTGTTACTAATTAGCTATCTTTGAGGTAAGTCAGTCATTGTAATTGTGTACCCATAATTTTGTTATAAAAATAAACAGCAAGTCCTGAGTAAGACAGATCTCTGAAGACACCCAGAGAGAAGACAGAAATATAAGAACAGCACACCCAGAGAGAATAGGTCTCTAAACAACAGAGGCTTCATGCCCAGAGAGAAGGTCTTCCTAGCTTGGAACTGCTTTGCTCAGAAAACCATGTCTCCATGTCTGTGCTTCCTACAGTGGCCTAGTGGTGGAGTTCTCACCTCACAATCAGCAGGCTATACGTTCTATCCTATTACTTCGCTGCCGGTTCGCTTCCTCCAGTTTCACATGGGGGCACCGCATGAGTATGCATGCTTTGTGCGCATGCACAGTGCCTTTTTTTAAAAAAAAGTCCCCCCCAAAAAAGTTGAAAACAAGATGGTGATGCATGTGCAGTGCTGGAAATTCAACATCTGTGCAGGCATAGAAGAAAAAAACCTGGAACAGAACTAGAACTGGAACAAAATTCCCAAAAAACTTTTAATTTTTTAAAAACTTTAAAAAAAAAATCCAAGAAAAAGATGATGGCGCCCATGGACCAGCACCGACTGAACTAGTTCTGTGACATCATTGTGATGTCACCAGCAGGCAAACTGGTCCAAACTGGGAGAAACCCACCTCTGGACAGGACCGGAAGATAATTTCAGCAGAGGTCAGTGGCTGTCTACTAAACAAGGGAGGGGGAAACTGCTGTTTGAAGGCAAAGAGTAAGAAAGATACAGTGAAATTGCAGCAGATGAGACTTGATGCTAGGAAATATAAGGCTTCCTCTTTCATGAAATACATATAAATGCATTGCTGTAACTGGACTGATTCCAAGTAGATAAGCTGCAAACGTTTATTCAGCATTTGTTCCTTGAGTTCTGGAGCAAATAATTTGCTGATGAATCAATTTGTAGGTGCAGGTATGTTTTGGTGAGATGGAAGAGGGCTGGTTTTATAAAAAAAAACAAAAAAGGGTAAAGTAATTTACAGTTTTGTGGATGGTTCAGTTTCAAAAGCTAAATATCACATTGCCCTTTTGCAGAAAGCTGTCATTTTGACTTTTACCTGGTCTTTGTTCCCAGAGATATCAACTGAAGGTCTCACAGGGGTGACATGCAGTCTGTCTTGAATTAAAAGACAACATTTAGACCACTCCTATGTACAATGATGTTAAGGAGATTGCACCAAAGAGCAAATCAACTGGGTGGGAGAAGCAATTTACATCAGATTGTTGAGTCTTTTTCTTACCTATGCAGATAAAAATGGATGCATTTATTTGAGCACAAATTTATCCAGCAGTATGCTTTTCATAAGTATGCCCTTTCTTTTCTTTATTCTTATTCTCTACACAAGCTTGCACTGATCATGTAAGAAGGTTTCCATTAATCTCCTTAAACATTTTTTACATCTTTTTAACTAATACAGTGGTATCTTTACTTATGAACTTAATTCATTCTGTGACCAGGTTCTTAAGTAGAAAAGTTTGTAAGACGAAGCATTTTTTCCCATAAGAATCAATGTAAAAACAAATAATGCGTGCCATTGGGGAAACCACAGGGAGGGTGGAGGCCCTGTTTCCTCCCAGGAGATTCCTAGAGAGGCCTCATGGAGGCTTCTCCCCACCTTTTATGGCCCTGTTTTCTCCCAGGAGATTCCTAGAGAGGCCCCACAGAGGCTTCTCCCTGCCTTTTCCGGTTAGAGTTTCAGAGGCTCGGGTTTGTAAGTGGAAAATGTTTTGCTGGAGAGACGGAGTAACGACACGGACACCAGAGCTGGATTTAAAATTGGGTCATTTTTATTAACATAAATTTGCATAATTTATTCAAATACTTTGCATAAATTAGCATAAACAACTATGACCCGGAAATGGACCTGCAGGGTCAAACAAATACTTCCGGGGCGGAAATCACGTTATGCCAACAAACATTCCTGGGCAACTCATGGGCGTATCTCGATGCAAGGTCCAGGTGAGGGCCAGGCCGTCACCTGTGACCTTTTTCTGCCATGCTGTGCATGAGGGGGGTCCCACCGGCTAACCCGAATCGGGGAATTAAAGGTGCAGGACCCAAAGACAGGTTCCCCCCAGCTGCTCAGGCAGAAACTCCCTCCATGAGCTTGCGGAGAACCTGTCAATCATCCCCAAAGATGCCCAAGGGAGAACGCGCGGTTGCTAAACCACCCAGTTTTCCGCCCCTAACCTGCCTACCCAAATGACCAAAGGTAAGCCAATTAACCTAATTAATGCAAGCACCCCCTAACCGCACATCCAGCACCTCAGTGTGGAATGGGCGAAAAAACAGCCCAGCTAAGAGGCAGAACTGCAAAAAATTCCCATTCGGCCCCCTAAGGGCGACCCCTAAGCACACTGCAAAATAGTGGAGGGCGGGCGGGTGTCTGCTCTTGTACTGCAGTCCGGGCGAAAAGGGAGAGCCCCGGGCCTGCCCGCCCTTATATAGGGCAGGCAGGCCCCGCCCGGACCAATCAGGGACCTGGCCAATCAGGTCCTGATCTCCCGAGCGAAGTCTCGCATCGCGAGACTTCGCCCGGGATCCAAGATGGCGGCCGCCATGAGGGACCGTGTCTCCCGGTCCCTCCAGCAAAGCCTGCCAGCCGGGTAAGTCCGGCGCTGCCCTTGCTGGAGAGACGGAGTAACGACACGGACACCAGAGCTGGATTTAAAATTGGGTCATTTTTATTAACATAAATTTGCATAATTTATTAAAATACTTTGCATAAATTAGCATAAACAACTATGACCCGGAAATGGACCTGCAGGGTCAAACAAATACTTCCGGGGCGGAAATGACGTTATGCCAACAAACATTCCTGGGCAACTCATGGGCGTATCTCGATGCAAGGTCCAGGTGAGGGCCAGGCCGTCACCTGTGACCTTTTTCTGCCATGCTGTGCATGAGGGGGGTCCCACCGGCTAACCCGAATCGGGGAATTAAAGGTGCAGGACCCAAAGACAGGTTCCCCCCAGCTGCTCAGGCAGAAACTCCCTCCATGAGCTTGCGGAGAACCTGTCAATCATCCCCAAAGATGCCCAAGGGAGAACGCGCGGTTGCTAAACCACCCAGTTTTCCGCCCCTAACCTGCCACAGGAGCGGGGGTCAGATCTCTATCTTGGCCCCCCGACTCCCCCCTCTAGCTGCGCCAGCTCACGCAGAGACCGCTGCAGGTCCTGTAAGAAAATGGCGTTCCCCTGCTCAGACAGGTGAACGCCATCATCCCGGTAAAGCCATGGCCGGTCTATTGATATAAGGGGATGAGGTACTACCACTCCACCCAATTCTCTAACCGTTTTACCCATAGCCCTATTCACCCGTCGCCTAGCCCGGTGAATGGCCCTAAGGGAAGAGGCGTCCCTCCACACAAGCCTAGGCAATATTTCTGACCACACCACTTGCGTGGTGGGCCAGACTTCACGAAGCCTTCGCAGGTCTTCGCGTGCCTGGATGATCAGCGCCAGGCCTCCCAGTATGCACAGGTCATTGCCACCTAAGTGCAATACCAGCCACCTGGGTGCGGCCACAGGACGCTGCCCACCCAGACCCCCTTGGGCACGACTCCAGGAGCCGCCCCCCATATTGCCGGGCGCAGCCACAGAATGCTGACCGCCCAGCAACGCCGGTAGGAGACCCTCCCACCGCATACCTCTCCGGCCCATCCAGGTAACCTTGACCCACTGCCCCAGGGACAGGTGGGTCCCAATGGCGCTCCTGGCTGCCGCGCGGCCGGCCCAGAAAATCATGCTGTGGCCACACAGCAGCGCCGTCGGTTTCGTGTTAGCCTGGGGACCTGCAAGAGGACACACACACAGAGAGGTTACCTAGCCTAAGCCCTGCCTAGGATCCTCAGCGGGCCTAACATAACCCAAATATGCCGCTGACCGCCAGCGGCCGATCTCCCGAATCCGATGGGCCGGGAAACCAGAAATAGCTGCGCTAGTGGCGGCGCCGATACGGAACGAATGCGTTCCATAACCGGCGGGATCCATGCCCACCTGGGCCATCGCCCTGGATACTAAAGCCCAAAACTGGAAACGGGTCAGAGGGGTACCATCCCAATGTCTAAACAGGTACCCCGGGCCCGACCCCCGAAGACCACAATAAAGCTGTAGCGCGGCCACCGGACACACCGACTGGTCGGTGGCCGCACTAAGTTGTATGGTAACCCCTCTGCGTAGCTGATCCGTCTTAGACCGCCTTACTACAAGGGAAACCCCCCCTTGTCTAAAGGCCAGATCAGCATACTGGAAGGCTCGGAGCGAGGTGTCAGCCTGAGACGAAGCCATGGCCTCGCTGACCCGAAGGGCCCCAAAGAACATGACACAGGCCGCTGCCCTAAAAAGACGGGCCTCGTACAATGAGGAACACAGACTGTCAAAAACCATGTTGATTAAAGACAGCTGCTCCACCGTCAGAGCCTGACGAGTGTCACCTGGGGCCCCCGCTTGCTCCCTAAGCCAGCCTTCCAGCATCTTCCGGATGCGAAAGTCACCCGAAAGATCTGCAAACCACCCCGCCTTGGACAGAAAGGCGAGGCCAGCTAACCGGGACCGGATCGTCCTAACTGACAGGCCACGCTGCCTAAGTTGGACGCAAAACTCGGCCAAATGCTCTACAGGGACAGGCCAACTAAGCTGGTAACCCCTGCCCTGCCTAAACTCCCCAAACTCCTTACCTGCACGCTGGTATGCCCTGAGGGTGCCGGGCGCTACAGACAAGGAGATTGCCCGGGATGCCTCGTCTCTCCACCACTCTGGATCCCCCCCAGACTCCAGAGGTGGCTGGGGAACGCTTCTGGCAACTCTCGGGCCCATGGGGCCAGGGTCCGAAACCTGGACAACTGACCACGGGACAAGGCATCAGCAACCCCGTTATCTAACCCGGGGACATGCTTAGCCAAAAACAATGCGTTTAGAGACAAGGACCTGTGCACCAAATGGCGGACAAGCCGCATGACCCTGTCGCTCTTCGAGGACAGGGCATTCACCACATGGACAACCGCTAGGTTGTCACACCAAAAGTGCACGGTCTTGTCCCTAAACTGCTCCCCCCAAAGCTCTAAGGCCACTATTAAGGGGAAGAGCTCCAGGAACGTCAGGTCCTTAACCAACGAAGAGGCACTCCATTCCGGAGGCCATGCCGACCAGCACCACTGGTCACCTAACACCACCCCGAAACCACAAGTCCCCGCGGCGTCAGAGCAGAGCTGCAACCCAGCTTCCAAGAGAAGCTCGTGCCTCCAGAAAGACAAACCATTAAACCTGTCCAAAAAATCCCGCCACACGCCGAGGTCAGCCCTGACCCCAGCGCAAAGGCGGGTACGATGATGGGGCAAACGGAGCCCCTTCATCGCATCATACAATCTCCTGGAAAAAGCCCTTCCAGGAACAACTACCCGACAGGCAAAATTAAGAATGCCTGCCAATTCCTGGAGCTGCCGTAGGGTCACCTTCCGGCAGCCCAGGACCTCATCAAGCTTCCGCTTAATCTTTACCAACTTCTCTAGGGGCAATCTAGAAGATTGCTCCTCTGAGTCCAATTCAATACCCAGAAAGGTAATCCTGGTGGCGGGGCCTTCGGTCTTCTCAGAGGCTAAAGGCACCCCTAATTGAGCACAAAGGGCTTCGAAGTCCCGCATCAAAGCAAAACATTGCTCTGAATGCGCAGGCCCCGCCAACAGGAAATCATCAAGGTAGTGAACGACCGTACCCAGACCACTTTGCCTCCTGAGCGCCCACTCCAAGAAGGTGCTAAAACTCTCGAAAAGCGAGCACGAGACAGAGCACCCCATGGGCAAAGCTCTGTCCACGTAATAACCCCCCTCAAAATGGAAGCCCAACAGCTCAAAGTCGTCTGGGTGTATGGGGAGGAGCCGGAATGCCGACTTAATGTCGCATTTACCCATAAGGGCTCCCACCCCACACTTCCTAACCATAGTCACGGCTGCATCAAAGGATGCATACCGGACTGAACACAACTCGTCAGGAATGAAGTCATTCACTGACTCCCCTTTTGGAAAAGACAAATGGTGAATCAACCTAAATTCACCACTCGCCTTTTTGGGGACCACACCTAAGGGAGACACACGAAGATTCGGGAAGGGCGGTTCCGGGAAGGGCCCGAGGACCCTACCCTCGGCCACCTCCTTCCGAATCTTCTCCCTAACAATGTCTTCATGTCCAACAACCGACCTAAGGTTGTCAGACATGAAAGCCTTCCTAACACCCATGTAAGGGATCCTAAATCCCTCCGAAAAACCTAGCAAGAGAGCGGCCGCTCTCGAGCGAGGGTGGTAGTCACCCAACCAACCCTCAAGCACCATTAAATTAATTGGGCTGGGCCCCTTTTCCCCCAGCAGGCGGGGGGGGGGCTTCGGGAGACCCGAGCCTTTCTTTTCAACCCCCTTCTTGGGGCGGGGGCACACTGCTGCGGAATGGTTCCCCCCACAACTTCCGCAGGCGTGACGAAACCTGCAAATGGGACGGAAACACGCCCCCTTTGCAGCGAACTCGTGACACACTAAAGAGGCCCCTTTTCCAACGGCACCCGCCACGACCTTGGCCGGCGCGGGCGTCGCGGGCTCCTCTTCCATAAAGTGACCGCTATCGGTCCTATCGCAGCCCTCCTTCCCTGACATATGCGTGGCCTGGAACCACAGGTCCGGAACCACCATATCCCAAGGCAAGTAGGGGTCATGGGCAATACGCATCCTGAACCCCTTGTCGTAATGCCTCCATATGGTGCCCCCATATTCAAAATGGTCCCTCGCTATAAGGTCGATGTACTTCAGCAAGGCAGCGGCCCTACCCGGCTGCCTCTGAATTACCACCGACGCAAAGGTCAGAAAGGCGTACAGCCACGAGCTGAAGCATTTCGTGACCTTTGTCTTTTTAACCTTCTCCCCAGGGACCACCTCCTTGTCCTGTTTAGGGACCTCCCTGTTTAAAATGGAGAACAGATCAACATACTCCCCCCGCCAGATTGCCTCCTTAACTGACGGGTGAAGATGGTACCCCAAAGGCGTCGCGGGCAACCCACAAGGGATGGCCCCAGGTTTGATGCTGGCGAACGGGTCCCACACCGTGGTGGCCCCCGAGCCCAGCACCCCAAGCCCCGGTGGGTACATAAACGGGACCGGTGGCATAATGGCCGGTGGAGGAGGGAGCCAACCCCCCACCCCCGCCCCGGGTGGTACAGGTACCCCTGGCGCTCCTAATGGCGGAGCTGGTGGAGACCAGACCTGTCCACAGGTGCCTGCAGCAGTCCCCAGAAAACTGTTGCCCCCCCCTACTGCGGGCGGGATGAAACCAGGACCCTGTACGGGCAGGAGCGGTGATGTGCCTACATGCGGTGCAACCTCACCTGCCCCGTAAGGGGTAGAAGCCATCCACGGTGGGCCCATCCTGGCTGGGCCCTGGAACGCTGACCACTGCCCCGACTGGACCGTCTGCCCGGCGTGGGCCGTCTGCCCGGTGTGGGCCGCCTGCCCGGTCCCGGCCATCTGCACGCTGTGGGCCACTTGCCCCTCTGGGGTGGACTCCTCTTCGGGGTCTGCACCCCATGCTGCGGTGGCAGTCGAGGAAAGCCCCTCCGGGCCTGCCCCCGACCGCCACCTCTCCAAGTCATCAAGCCGCTCCAAGACCCTGGCCCAGGAGAGAGAAGGGGACATCTCGGGTTGAGGGACTGTGGGCATAAACCCAACCACCCCCCCCCCGCTGGGATCCCCCCCGGGGGCCCCTCTGCCGCCGCCCGAGCCCGGGCAGACGGCCTGGCAGCCCTCCTAGGCCGCACCACTGGTTGGGCCGGGAGAGCCTTAGCTTGCCGCTTTTTAGGGGCCATACCGCAACCACAAATCTAATATTAAACAATAAGGGATAGGGCGGGACCAAGCCCTCCCCCAACGGACCCTGCACCACTTGAGCAAGGCCTGCCTGAAGCAGCAGGCCTCAGCAGTGCAAAAACCCTCTCAGGAAGCTAATCCCCCCCTTCCAATGGGCGACAAGGCCCAACACCAGGCCTTTATCCCAGGCCACAAGCCACCCAGCGACCCCCGCGGGCCCGCGAGGCCACCAGAAGGCAGCACCTCCCTCCCCTCAAAAAAGGCAATGAGGCTCCAAACCGGAGCGGAGCCCAGCCGATGCTGGCTCCGCTGATACTGGAAAGGCTTTTCGCGCTCACTACAGGCCACAAAATGGCGCCTCGCACGAGGTCGCCAAACAAAATGGCCGCCGGAGCAGACGAACGAACGTCTGCTCTTGTACTGCAGTCCGGGCGAAAAGGGAGAGCCCCGGGCCTGCCCGCCCTTATATAGGGCAGGCAGGCCCCGCCCGGACCAATCAGGGACCTGGCCAATCAGGTCCTGATCTCCCGAGCGAAGTCTCGCATCGCGAGACTTCGCCCGGGATCCAAGATGGCGGCCGCCATGAGGGACCGTGTCTCCCGGTCCCTCCAGCAAAGCCTGCCAGCCGGGTAAGTCCGGCGCTGCCCTTTTGAGAAGAAGAGGCAAAAAAATCTTGAGCACCCGGTTCTTATCTAGAAAAGTTCATAAGTAGATGCGTTTCCAGGTAGAGGTACCACTGCACTTTGAGTTTATGTTAAAATAGTAATAACACAGGATTCCTGCCCAGCCTCATTTCTTTATTCCCAAGATTCTTTTCTTTAAAAAAAGAAAATCTTTATTGTTACAAAACATTGCAATGTACTGGCTTTAAACTGCATTTGGGTTCGTAGTAATGCTTTTTTGAGCCCACCTGGGTTGCATGACCCTTTTTAGACATAAAAAAGGTGAGTAACTACAGCCCGGTGTTTTGTTTGGAAGGGTTTGTGCAAGGGGTGGGTTCTAACTTACCTCGCTGCTAGTTCGCTTCCTCCCATGCTCGGTGAGTGCACCTTGTGGGCATGTGCATGCTTTGTGTGCGTGTGCATGCGCAGTGCTGAAAAATCTCGGGGGGGGGGAGCCAAAAACAAGATGGCAGCTGAATGCACAGTTATGGAAACTTGGTTTCTGCACATGCTCAGAAGAAGAAAAAAATTAGAAATTTGAAATGACCAAAGTTGTATCCTGCAAATTCTTCAGTGGTTTTCATCACTGAAATAGGCTATGAGAGTGGCCAATTATACCCAAGTTTTACTCCCAAGTAGCCCTTCTCCTCAGGAACCATTCCTGCCTTTTGGCAGCTCTGTGCATGCGCACATTAAGAACAGGCTCCTCCTCTTTTTCTTCTTCTTCATCCATAGCAGCCTCTGGAGGTTCTGAAGGCCCTGGCTGAATCCCTGCCTCAGGCCCCGAGCTTTCTTCAGCCTCCTCACTGCACAAGCCACAGTAACAGTTCAGTAATATAAACCAGGTACATTAAGTGTATAAAATATTATTTACTTTGGCAAATATCTTAGTAAAGAAAAGTCCTAGTCATACACAGTTAAATCAGTCAATAATTTACAGAACTATAAGTCTTACTTGTTCAGCTTACAAATACATAAACCAGCATTTAACAAACAGTTTCTACTACAGCAATCACAGAGAACATAATAAAAATAGCAGAGAGAGAGAATCACGCTTCTGCAACACTAACTCTTAAAGCAATAGTATTTCAATACATTTAAACATACATTGTTGGTTAGTTTTATATATTGCCAAACTCAACCGGTTATGTACATAGTACTAACACTGTTGTAACTTTGAATGGTCACTAAATGAATGCTTGTAAGTTGAGTGCAGTATACCTACTAAACTATCAGATCAATGGTATGATTCTTAAAGACTGTGTTACATATGCAGGGGTTGGTGATCATTTAATGAAATATGTCAATTATATATTTTTGGAATCCTCATGATTTTGAAAACATTTTCTTGGATTTTGCCAGTTTAGTGCATGTTGCCTAATTTAATCTAGAAGTGATGGCAAGAGGGGGGGGGACCTTTTAGACAAAAAAGCAAATTATCCCATTAATGAAGCCATTATGGTACTCTGTAATGTATATTTTAAGGGATCTAAGTTGGAAAATCCCCATAAGGAAAATAAGCTGACCAGATGTCCAATTTAATATGGCAAGTGTTACATTATGTGAACTTAACGTAGGTGTTCTATTACTCTCCTGGAAGTTATTCGTTGGTATTTTCTACAGCACTGAGATAGCATCTCTTTTGCACAAAATTGGAGATTTCAGAAAATAGGTATCAGTTGTTCATGAAATAGGAAGCAAAGGAGTTCTATGTTTGCACCTCTGATGCCTCACATAGTATGCTTTAGGCCCATGATGGCAAACCTACGGTGGGTAAATAAGCTCAGGTCTGGCGCCAGCTGACAGCCAGCTGAATTTTGGGCCTTCTGGGCCTACTGGGAATCTGGAAACAGGCTGTTTCCCTCCTCTAGAGTTAGGGTGGGGAAGGCCTGTTTTTGCTCTCCCCAAGCTCTAGAACCTTTGTAGGAGCCTGTGGAGGGCAAAAACGGCCTTCCCCAAACCCCCAGAGGCCCTCTGAAGGCAGGAAATGGCCTGTTTCTCAAAAGAGGGCCTCTGGAGGACCTCCAGGGGGTGCGGAAGGCCGTTTTTGCTCTCCCCAGCCTCCTAGAAAGGACCTGAAGCCTGGAAAAGTGAAAAATGGGTATGCCGTCATGTGCTGAGAGCAGGGGTGTTGGTGTCATGTGTGCATGCATGGGAAGAGGGGACCACATATAATTATGGGTGTGGGAACGCATGTGCACAACTCCCCCACGCTCTCCCCCTGTTGGCATACAAACCAAAAAAGGTTCACTATCACTTCTCTACCATTAATAATAATAATAATAATAATAATAATAATAATAATAATAATAATAATAATTGGATTTGTTATTATGTATTGTTTTTACCTTGTTGTGAGCCACCCCGAGTTTGCGGAGAGGGGTGGCATATAAATCCAATAAATCTAATCTAATCTAATTATTATTATTATTATTATTATTATTATTATTATTATTATTTTGCCTTCAGAGTGTAGTGGTGTATAATGGAATGACATGGATTGATAGCCATGGCTCTTGAACTTCAGAATTTCACCCCCCTAAAATGACAGACTTTTTACTTTTATATTTGAAAGAAAAACTACCAATAAAAATTGAGGCAAATTATTGTGGACATCAATTAAAAAAAAACAATTACCACATAATTAAAACATTATTCTATGAAATTAAATGAATGCTGAATTGTTCTTAGAACTTTTTTTGCCTGTAAATACATTTTAAATCCAACTTTTTAATCAAAAACTTGTTAACTAGTTTTTAATTATTGCTTTTGAGCATAGCGTGTTTAGGTGTTTTGTATTCTGTGCGGTTGGGCAGAGAAATGGCCAAGCTTTTTTGCGTATCACTCCTGGCTTTCATCCAATTGAAAATGCCTAATAGCAATTAAGTACATTGCTGAATAATGGCATTTTGCCTGCTTTGGAGGCAGGGAGGCAGTTTTATTGGCCTCACTCTCATAAAAGCTATGCCTGTGAATATTAAACAAACAACATATAGTGAGAAAAGTTTAGTCCTTTATAGTAAATATATGTGACAAGTTTGAAAATGATTGTGTGGTGCTAATATTGTTCAAACAAGTGAGGAGGGGAGAAGAGAAGAGGGGAGGGGAGGGGAGGAGGGGAGAGGAGAGGAGTTTATTGTCATTATTTTACTGTGAGCATACCGGTTCACAATAAAAATGAAATAACGCACATATACACATAAAAACACACATTTACATATAAGAAAACTTTCTTGGTTGGGATAGTAATTAGATGTAAGATATTATTGTGAATGCTCATCAACACAGCAATGAGCGCCAACATGCTAAGGAGAGAAGCAGAAGGAAGAAGCTAAGTATCCTTTTAGGCTGCTTTCACATATTATATTAGAACAGCTTCCGCCTGAATTAAGAATGGCTTTCACTTTCGTGGCCCTCTAAATAATAGTTCCAGGTTTTTCCGAAGGTCTCTGATGATTAAACCATGGAAGGCTAAGTTGACCTTGAACCGGTGGTGAGATTTGACCTGCTGAATTACAGCTAGCAGTTAGCTGAAGTAGCCTGCTGTGCTACACTCTAATCATTGCGCCACCCTGGCTCTTATCAATCATTCCCTAAGTTCCTCCTTTCTGGAGGCCATGTGGTTCTATTCTCCCTACTCTTCTTTTCAACATCTATTGTACATGACACAATTGGGTAAGGTCATTGGCTAGTTTGGGATTTGGTATGACGGTGATACTTAACTATATCTTTCATCTTGGGCTGCCCAAGTGAGGGTTTCAAGTTCTGTCCCAGTGCTTGGAGGCTATGTGAGTTTGGATAAAGAAGAATTTTCTCTGACTCAATCCCAGCAAGTTTTATTGTCTGTGGGTATTGGAACATTCAGATCTCATCTTATTTTTAAAGTACAGTGTCTAAATTAAATCTCTCAACGATAAATTGCGTGTTCTACTTGGACTGAGCTGCTCTCATTTATAGGGAAGGAGAAGGGCTTTATTGCTCCTCTAATATGACTTTAGCTGCACTTTAGACTACTTTATCCTCATTTAAAATGGCCATTATGTCTACCTTGCATATAGAGCTACCATCATATTGGAACTTTTAGACAGATTGTGAATATAGAGCTACAATCATGTTGGAACTTTTAGATAGATTGTGAATATAGAGCTACAATCATATTGGAACTTTTAGATAGATTGAGAAAGACAAGGCTGGGCTATTAGTAGAGAAAAATTAGTGTCATGTTGCTGGGCCAACAGCATTGATTCCCAAGCTATGTACTAAATAGCTTAGAGATTCTCTCCCTTGAAATTTAGCAGCTCATACCTTCAAATCATCTTGGGGAGATCTTTCTTGGATATTCTATCTGAATGAATTAATTTGGATGCCTATAATAGAGCAACCTTCTCTACCCTGCTGCATTATGTGTGTAATGCTCTTCTCATAGGGATTTGTTTGGCACTCAAATTGTTACATTTTCAGTAACAGACAAAAACATCCTTCTTCTCTCAGCCATTTAAACTTTTTATACTGTAATATAAGTTATACTGTAGATTCTGAAGAGAATATTCTTCTATTGAATTGGTTATGCTGTATTTTTAGTATCTTAATTTTGCATACATCGATGTTTGCTTTTTATGGTTCTGTTTTTATCCAACTCATCCAAAGAATGGGTTTATCAAGTGGATTAAATATATAATATGGTTTAAAAAACAGAAAAATGAAGTATGTTTTAAGAATTCCAATCTTGTCTTGCATCTATGGCTATCTTGAAAAGGAAGATTACCACTAAAGTTTCTTGTGAGGATGTTATCCTATACAGTGGTATCTCTACCTAAGAACGCCTCTACTTATGAACTTTTCTAGATAAGAACTGGGTGTTCAAGATTTTTTTGCTTCTTCGCAAGAACCATTTTCCACTTACAAACCCAAGCCTCCGAAACTGTAACCGGAAAAGGCAAGAAGAAGCTTCCGTGGGCCTCTCTAGGAATCTCCTGGGAGGAAACAGGGCCGGAAAAGGCAGGAAGACACCTCTGTGGGGCCTCTCTAGGAATCTCCTGGGAGGAAATAGGGCCTCCACTCTCCCTGTGATTTTTCCAATTGCACACATTATTTGCTTTTATATTGATTCCTATGGGAAAATTTGCTTCTTTCTACAAACCTTTCTACTTAAGAACCTGTTCACGGAACAAATTAAGTTCATAAGTAGAGGTACCACTGTATTTGTATTTCTCTTGGCTTTTTTCTTTTTTTTTGCTAATCGTGGGTTGTTTATAAAATTCTGATCTTCTACTTTACAAGTATTTTTGCCTACTTAGATTGACTTAAAAGTCAATTAATTAAATTAAAAAAAACCTATTTTATCCAAGACCAAGTGCCACCTGCAAACAGAACTCTTAGCTATAACAATACTACTATCGAGTCTACGGACAGTGGCGGCATACAAATCCAATAAATAGATAAATAAAATAAATACTACTCAAGCGAGTCTCAGGAGAAGGGCGGCATAGAAATCAATCAATCAATCAAAAAAAAAAATTTGCTTGAACTGACCTGTGTGCCAGACAGCACATACAGTATAGCCTTTCTGAAGGCTAGGTGTTTCTCTGGTTGCATTGCACATTATCAAGATTGATGGCAACTTTAAATCATTTATTTCTTTTTCTGACTTGTGCCCTTTGCACAATGAGAAAAAAAGTAACTTTCACTGCCAAAATGCCAGCCACTTGGAATGGCTACTTGTTATGTCCGAGGCGAAGTGGCAATAACTGAAGCGAGCCAAAAGTTAACAATAACAAGCCTTTATTAAGGCTGACAGGAAAACAACAGCAATGCAAGCATTCAACACAGCTCTGAAAATGCAGTTGGTCCCAGCCACTTCTGACAGCCAATAGGGAGCTTGCAATCTCCTACTCTGCAGCAGCTCCTTTTTCAGCCAATCAGGAGCATAGATGGCATCCTGAGGGGATGTAGCACTTCTTATAGTACCTCTGTAAAAAAAAATGACAATCATATGCATTGAAAGTGCCAGAAAGAGAATGGTGTTTTGGGTAAAAGACAGTTTTATAAGGAAAGGTGATAGGAAAAGTTAGGCTTTGACATTCTTTCAAGTGAGGCTCTTGTAATTACCGTTTATAAGGTGTCAAAGGTGTTTGTGTGAATGTTTGCTCTTCCATTTTACAATTGCCTCCCTAAAAATCTGAAGCTCCCCTGGTGTCTCAATGGTTCCTTTAATTCCCAAAGGAAGAAAGCAAGTGGGAATTCTTTCCCCTGATCTGTTTCAGTAGTGGTGGCATTGTAACAACTGAGAAGGAATCCTGCCCTTGAGGAAATGTATAATTTCTCCTTCCTATGCAAAAAAAAAAAAAAAAATGGAAATTGTCCAGCCTTCTCTGCCTACAAATTTGGCAGAGAATTTGGAAAAGTTCAGGAGGAACAAAAATAATGCCTGCATTTGCATGCTAAACCATGAAACAAAGCATAGCCTATTTTCTATGATTAATGTAATCCAGAAGTTACAGTTGTATAATATATTTACTTCTGCATACATACTCATTGTGTTGGAGTTCAGTTCACTGGCTTTGACATTTGAAAAACACCTTTATTTGAAATTGTGTATGCTGCAAACAGAACTGATTCCATTTACAGTTTGTTGTAGATAACAACACATGGAGACCCTGGGTTTTTCACCTATATTCAGATCTGGCCATACAGTACAGGCACCAATGCCAGGATGTTTGAACCAGTGGGGAAATCAATTTACCTCCCCTACCGATTTGAAAGTGTGTACATGCACAGAGGATTAAAAAAAGAAAATGGTGGCACCTGGGTGGGTGGGCGGAGTCTCGTGCTGCCACCACTACTGGTTCTCCAAACCACCGATGGCCGCCACTACTGGTACGCCCGAACTGGGCCAAACCGGTAGCATTTCACCCCTGGTTTGAATATTTCCCAGTTTTTTGTCCTTTTCAGTATACACACTTTTCTGTTCTGCTTCCTGAAGCAATTTCATGTGTCTCCCTTTCTCCTTCCTCTCTGCTTTGCTCTTCCTTTTTTTAAAAAAAAAATTATTTACAAATATACAAAACAGAAAAGTCAAAACAGAAAACAATTAAGTCTTAGCATGGTATAACAATTTGTGAACATAGAAATTTATAGAGAAAAAAGGAGGGGTAGAAAAGATGGGAATAGAAAAAGAGGGGAGAGAACAAAGGAAATAGAAAAAATAAAGAAAGTAAAAGAGTAGGCGAATATCCGGGGAAGCTGTATTGAAAACGGGAACCAGTTCCTAATTTATTAGCTCATTCCCTAGTATCAGGTTAGCTGTCTGAGTATTTAAATGCTAGCGTTGAATTAATCTAAATATAGAGATTATAAGATTTAGTAGTGAATATTCTGTTCATATATATCTAAAGTCTCTTATCACTATAGCAAAAAATATGAGAAAACTATATATCGGATTTGTATCTGGTCGAGTTTGTAACCATCATTTCAATTATGTAACGTGGTGGTCTCTTTTTTTCTCTAACCAACTGTAGAAAGGATCCCAACAATTATTAAATGAGGACATTGTTTCATTCCTAACTAGTATAGTCTCCTTTGTTCTTCCTTGAGCCCTTCTCTTTTCATCTTCCTCCTTGGTTGGCCGTTTCAACTTTGACATCGTTATCTCTCCTCTGCTTCCCTTGGTTTTTTACATTTCCTGAGCCTTGGAGCTTTATCTTGTTCACATCCAGGTGGGGGTTCCTACCTTTTGCCGCTACCGGAATGCTCCTGCAGACCGGCGCAGGTGTTCGTGCATCCGGTGGGTGGGTGCATTTATTTATTTTATTTATTTATTTGACTTTTATGCTGTCCTTCTCCTTAGACTCAGGGCGGCTTACAGCATGTTAGCAATAACACTTTTTAACAGAGCCAGCATATTGCCCCCATAATCCGGGTCCTCATTTTTCGAAAGGATGGAAGGCTGAGTCAATAATGATGAGATTTGAACCACTGACCTACAGATCTACAGTCAGCTTCAGTGGCCTGCAGTACAGCACTCTACCTGCTGCGCCACCCCGGCATCCTTGCATGAGATTCGGCTTCTGTGAGTGCGCTAGAAGCCAGATCTTGCATGAGGATGAGCGTGACAGTGAGATTTCAATTATTATCACTGATATTTTTGCTCCTGTTCATGCAAGGAAGCAAAAAAAAATTGCTGAAAGTGCACGAAAGCATCCTCACATGAGATTTTGCTTCTGGTGCATGCACAGAAGCCAAATTTTGCACGGCATGTGCATGCACGCCTCAGGGGCATCTCCATTTCCACTAACGGATAGCCGATCCCACCCGTACCAGCTGCAAACCACTACTGTTCACATCAGCCAAAGACTCTGAGATTCATTCCATCAGAGCAGTTTGTATACTGCTCCACTCTGATACCTGTAAGGGAAATCAGAACAGATGTCAAGAGTCATAACAGTTTTACATTGACTAAACAACCTTTACAGAAGTTGCGCCTGGGGCTTCTTCACTTCTTTTACCCTGTTTTACCATTTACTATTGATAGCTTTACCTTTAAGAAGTAGCCTCAGTTGTAATGAAAGGGAGAGATATAGATTCACACTTTTGTTTTCCTATTGAAGAGGTTGGATTTTGAAAATTCTACTGTAGCAAAAGGATGTTAAAACTTAAATGTTTAAAAATATTTAGAAAATAAGAAAAAAAACCCTTTCCCCTCCCTGTTACTTTAGCATTTTTTTCTTTACTGTTTTAATTAAATTTCTAGTCAAAATCATTAGAATCATTAGAATCACTTCAATGAAGACATGTCATATTTCAGATTCTAAGTATGCTAATACTTTGGAAAAGATGCCACAAGATGCCTTTTGATTAGCATTAATAGATATTTAATACATCAATATCTGTAATACTTCTTTCTTACCGCTACTTTAGATAGGAGACAGAAAATGGCCTCTCTTTTTTTAAAGTGCACTATTTTAGATGGAAAATCAATTGTATTCCTGGTTATAATGTTTAATAAGCACTAGAATTTCTAAGATTAGCAAAGGGAATTCTGTATAAAATTCAGCTTTATAGGGGAAAGTGCCTCCTTGTTCTACATGAGACACACTTATCAATTACAAACATCAATTTTAAACTTAACCCATTTCTATGGGACAAAACTTAAACATGGAGGTGGAAATTCAGTCTAATACCTTTGAATGAGATATATAACGGTAAGAATCAGATTGTAGTCTCTGTGCTTTAAAACATGTATAGTTCTAAAACAGTGTGTTGTGCTGGAAACATGCTCATACCCTCACATCTAAAAAATTCAGTTTCTATTTCAAATTGAACTTATTTCTTTGATTCACTTTGTTATCATTAAAAATAAAATTCCTTTCAAATCAAGTTTGACTCTGATGATTGAATACACCTACATCGTTTTCTTGGCAACACTACAGCGCAGTGAATTGTCTTGAATACATTCTGTTAAGCTGGCATCTCTTTCATTCTTGAAGACTTAATGTTCTACCTGGATTCAGGGCAACATACCTCTACATAGAGTTGAAGAGGACCAATAAACCCAAATGGGTTTGTCCAACTTGTGAGAGCTCTCCAACACCTAGTTGGGCATTTGAGACATAGAATGTTGCACAAAGATTACCTTGCCATGGTGCAATAGGGCTATTATTAGATTCCAGATGTATTTTTTAAAAAAATTACAATTCTTCTCTGAAGCCCTGAAATTATTTGGTTTCCACTTCATTAACTTTGTTTAGCTTTGTCAATATCAGATTAATTTGATGTCATAAGTCAAAATATATTCATTTTTCTTGGTTTTTGTGTATTTTACAAATGACTGAGGGTGAATAGGATGACTGAAGTGACTGAGGGTTCCATAAATATAAATCTTGTTCATTTTCCAGGTATGTTTAGATCACAAACCTTACTTAAAAAAAGAGTAACTCATGTAGAATTTCTAAAGCAAATATAAAAATCAAAGGGGCTGAGGGGCAACCCTGTCGTACGCACTTCTTTATATTTATTGTATCGGTCATGTCATTATTTATCAGTATTTTAGTTGTTTCTGTTGAGTAGATAGTTCTAATAAGTCCTGTAAATTTATCACCAAATTGCATTGTTGCCATTTGAGTTGTAAAAAATTGCCAATATAAACTGTTGAAGGCTTTTTGTAAGTCTACGAATATAAACGCTACTGGTTTGTCTATATTTTTAGTATAATATTCTAGGGAGTCTAGGATAATTCTTGTGTTCGTTGCTGTATTTCTTGTTGGGAGAAAGCCATTTTGGTCTAAATGGTCTGCTGGTTAGTAGTATGAGATTACTGGAGCAGAAGCCACATAGGATTAGGTTAACAGCATTTGAAGCCTTTTTGGCGATGTTGTTGCAGTCGGCTTTGGCACTTAGGTCATTTGATATGAGTATTCCAAGGTCTTTTACGGAGTGAGGGTTGTCTGTAAGGTCTTGTTTATTCAGTTTGTATTTGGTGTTCTGACACTTTTTGCCAATGTGTAGGACAGAGCATTTGTTGGTTGAGATTTGGAGTTGCCAGATATTTGACCATTCAGACACAAAGTCAAGGTCTTTTTTGAGGGTAGCTTTGTTATCGGTGATGTTGAAACATTTGACATCATCAGTGAAGAGAACGCAGTTGTTTGTAATGTGATCGCAAAGGTCATTTACATAGAGTATGAAGAGTGTTTGTCCAAGTATGCTGCCTTGGGGTACGCTGCTCTTAATCAAAACAGGATTAGATATGGTGCTCCCTAGTTTGACAACTTGTTGTCTGGTTTGATAGGAACGCAGTTATTCAACTATGGAGGGATCCTAAGATGCCGTAGGATTTGAGTTTTAGAAGTAGTTTGTCATGAACCACATGCTCTTATTGATTTATTTTGATGGCTTCTTTGTCATTTCTAACCCTAACTGGCTTACAGTCAGAAGAGGTTCTTCATACAAAGTGTTGGTATGAACAAAGAACCTGTCCTTGAAGCATTAAAGTAGCTGTGTCCTCTAGTAGATTTTGTACGGCTACTCTGGAGGTAAGAATGATAGCTAAAGTACAATTTGTACCCAGGTCACCTTAATCCAAGCCCAGACATATCTCCTCTTTGCAGTATGATATTGAAATATCTTTGATTCTTGGACATCTTAGGTTTAGGCAAGATATCAAATATACACTTCATATAGCTTAATTTAATCTTGAATATTTTTTCCATAATAGGAGAAATGTAAATTGATTTTGAAGCCCTAGAAGCTCATTGTCACACTTTTTGTATTTTATTTTATTTTTTTCTTATTGCAAGACAGGATAAATTAAAACATGCACCAGGAATGCAAACCATTGCATATTGCATGATGCCTTCACAAGTTGTTTCATTTAATATAATTTATTTTCAGAATACTCTGCAATGTTTTCCCTCCCTCCCTCTATCTTCCCTTCATTCAGGCACAGATGTATGAAACAATTCAGACATCCTAGTGCTTAGCCCCACTTCTTTAAGAGCTTTACAACAATGATCCTAAAGGTCTCTGATTCTAAAGGTCAGATCATGGAATGATAAAAAGGAAGCCAGACAGTGATTGTTCTCAAAACTGCATTCATTGTTATTTGGGGTGAAGGTAGGATATTGGCTCTGGGATTAGAAAATATTGTAGAATACTCCCTAGAGGTTGGCAGCCTGAATTTCAGTGTTCCAAAGATATGAACCATACAATTCTATTGGTTTATAAGAAATAGCAAGGACTTTCTTTATTTATATTTTGCTTTTTAGAGCACAAAGCACATAGAAGTAACAAAAGGAATGATTGGCCTCTGATAATGCCGGTGTCAACGCTCTTACATGGCTATATTTGTTTGTAAAGAAATAGAAATGGAAAATACCGGAGTCCACCAATATTTTTCTCTTCTTTCAGTATGCACAAATATCTCTTTCTCTGCAGAGAAATTATTATTCTAGAATAATTTTACTTATTTTAGTATGAGGAGTGGACTATAGTGGGGAAGAAGAGATCACCTCCATGCCTAAACCCAGCAATATCCTATCTGCAACAAACAAAAATAATACCAACTACATTTTCAGCAAATAAAACCTGTAATGATTTGGTATCACTGCATAGTTAAGAGTGTTCTGTCGGGCTCTCTGATAGAATCCTCCCAAAAATTCACAGGTACAAATTTCAGACACACACATGTTTGAAAATTCAAAACAATGTTCTTTATAATGAAAATTCACTTAAGCCCTCTTTTGGTATAGCAAAGAGCCCTCATCTCCAAACAAACTGGTAATTTATACAAGTCCCTTATCAGTTCTGTGATACTTAGCTTGCAGCTGTGAGGCAATTCACAGTCCTTCTTTCACAAAGTGAAACACACTTGGCTCTGGTTTAGTTTCAAAGTGGGGAAAATCAGCACACAAAAAGTCCAAGTCAGTAAAGCAGTCACGAAACACAATGATCAGATAATCCTCCACAATGGCCAAACCCACAGGCTGCTATTTATAGCAGCCTCACTAATTACCACAGCCCCACCCGACCACAGGTGGCCTCATTTTCTTTGATAATAATCTCTCAGTTGTTGTTGCCTATGCATCGCTCTCCGCATGCGTGGCTGTATCATTAACTCTTGTTCTGAATCCAAGGAGGAGATAGATAATTGATCTCCTTCTGAGCTGTCTGCCACACTCACCTCCTCCCTGTCACTCATGTCTTCTTGGTCAGAGGAGCCTTCAATAGCAGATTCCACTGGGGGCAAAACAGGCCTGCAGCATGTGGATGTCTCCCCCACATCCACAGTCCTTGGGGCAGGAGCTGGGCCAGAGCTAACCACAACAAAGAGAAAGTAAGTTATTTTTATTCAATTTACAGAGATGATTAATTTGGAAAGTCTTTAGTTCCCCTCCCCACAGGCTGAAGGCTGTAGAAAATCTAAATATTGTTCCTATCTGTTATACAAAACACCTTTGTGATGACTAATTGTATACAAACAGTGTATGTTTGCATATTCAAAAAGGATCCTGGGTTTATGACCTATACAACTGTCATAATCTACTATTAAAAGTCAATAAATTAAAATTAATGAGTTAGTGAATTGTCAGTATGAAAAGGAAGCTAGCTCCATCTGGAAATAATAAAAGAGAGCTACAATATTTAACTGCAGCAGTATTAACAAGAATTCTTGCAAATCAAATATAAGATCCATCGAATTCAATGATTCTGCTTGGGTGAAGGGTTATGGCCTAAATGTTTGCTTGTTTAGTAAAGAAAAATCTGTTTAAATTGGGAGGTGAAATAGCAGTAAGATTTCCTGCCCTTATAAACTCTATAGCACAAGACTAATTCTTTTCTGAAATATTTCATTAGGTCTGCCATAGAGGTACTGAAGGTAATGTTTGCTATAATTTCCCATATAATTCTATTACTTGTTATTCATCTAAGCAAATAAATCATGGGTGATCTTTTTCTTTTAGTGGGTTTTTTGCATCATCATATTTGATTTCCATCAAAGCACCGCAGGAGATCATTATTATTTTGACAAGAAGCAAAATAATTAATTCAAGAATATCTAAAACATACCGAGAGTACAGTTGGAAGGGAGTGCCAAAAGCATAACAAATTATTAAAGTGACATTAGCATGCTTACTGCCAGTTGATGCTGATGCTTAGTAGAATTATTAATACCATTTACGCCAATAAAATTAACAGGAAATAATCTTAATTAATAGTTTAATTAGGAGAACTGCTGAATATATTGTGGTATCTGATGTATGATGATGTTATAAAACCTTCTGGTATTTGAAGTTGAAGACAGGTGTGGATTCAGTAAAGCTTTTTCCTTCTAATATATTAATTACTGTAAGTCAATCATTTTTAATTTTGCAAACAAAATTCATTCTGCATTGACAAATTTGAAAAATAACCAGTATTGTAATGGAATAATTCATCTTCAATTCCTCCACTCATATTTGTACGGATATGTATTTGGAGACAAATTTGTATATACAGTAATGTCCAAAAAACTTCAAGATTTATTATGTTCTTCCCTTGCTGTTCTGGTCTCCGACTAAGGCCACTGCTAATTGAAATAAAGGATTGCTAAATGCATATATTTGTAAAACACCACATCATATTTATTTTTCTTTCCTTTGTTCCACAATGAATCATCTCGGCACGCAGCGCTATTCTCTTATCTTAAACTTATGTATGCAAGGCAACATCAAAATCATTAAAACATTCCACAAGTCATTCTAAGAGTTATGGCTAGTCAGAGTTAGCCCAGAGTCATAAAAACTGCAATTAAAAGCACATAAGGCATAGCTTACATTCAGAGCTGCTTGAAAAAAACTCCATATTTCTTAATGGCAGATTGACGACTCAACTCTTCTCTTCCTCTGACACCCGAATATGACGAATTAATTACTTAATTAATTAACCCGTTCCTCTCCTTAATATTTCTTCCCTGGCACTTACTCTCTTCGCCTCTGCAAGGGTCTGAAATAAGGATTTACCCATCTAGCTTCTGCTTCTCCTTCACTTGAATCTGAACCCATGGTTGGTCTCCTACTTCTTCTGCCTCTAAATCAGGCCCTACCACTAATTCATAACCACTTTCTGAATCAAAATCTGAAAAATCCCCAAACTGAACAGGAGTATACACAACACTTGCCATCCAAATACATTGAACTAAAAAGCTCATTACTCTGCTTAGAATGTAAGTTTGACTTGTACTAGGTTGGATGTAAGCTTATATTAAGTCATTTAATATGTTGTGAGCTTATATTAAGTCATTTAAACCTGTGTGCTAACGTTACCTCAGTAAATGATGCAATGGAAGTTGTGTCTGATATTTTACTATTAGTGCAGATAATATGATGCCAAAAATTTAGGAAAGATTTCAGATAAACAAATTTGAGTTTTTCTGAAAAATAGTGAGAACTTAGCTTTAGTATTTTTTGCAATAGTGTTGGTTGGACCATTAAATTAGGAGGGAGAGGGGGAGGGATGGAGGGATGATGAGTGTGTGAGAGAACCCATATTATAGGGCAGTGATGGCAAACCTATGGCACAGGTACCACAGGTAGCACGCAGAGCCATATCTGCTGGCATGCAATCCATTGCCCTAGCTCAGCCCAAATGTGCTGGCCAGCTAATTTTTGGCTTGAACAGAGGCTCTGGGAGGGTGTGTTTGACTTCCAGAGAGCCTCCTGGGGGATGGGGGAGGGCATTTTTACCCTCCCCTGGCTCCAGGGAAGCCTTTGGAGCCTGGGGAGGGCAAAACATGAGCCTACTGGGCCCACCAGAAGTCTTCTCCAGGCATTGAATTATGGGTGTGGGCACTCACGCATGTGCAATAGTGTGCGTGCACACTCTTTTGGCACCCAAGGAAAAAAAGGTTCACCATCACTGTTATAGGGTATGCTTCAAAACATATTTTTAAAGCAGCTGGAAACTTTTTCTATGAATTTATTAAGATATAATTAATCCATCTACTATTTAAGTGCTAATTTTTACCTATAAACTCCATATGGTTTAGCAATACGGTATTTGCTTGATTACTTGCTCCAACCAGTATCAATCTATCCATGAATGTTTACAAAGTGGGGAGGCTTAATCTAGAAAGCACTTTTTTCCCTCTGCTGTGGCACCTATTTTCTGAAACAGCTTCCCTCTAGAAATTAATCTGGGTCCTTTGATAATGATCTGTCTTGTCACACTTAATAATTTTAGTAATCCGTCACACATAAGAATGTTTGCAAATATGCCCATATTCCAAATATCAGAACCCACATATAGTCTGGGGGAATTTGCATGTGTTGCACTATTGGTAGCTATTTTGGAAAGCCATAAACCTCATATCAACCTGAGGGACCATTGCTCATAAAAATAATTTGCTTACAAATGAGATACTATAATGCTAATATCTAATCTGTGCTGTCTGCAATTGCAGTTTTTATTACTTAGATAATTTAGGTTGTATCTTGAATGTGACGGTACACTGCATTTACCTCCTAGTTGGTGGAAAGTGAACAAAAACAATTTGGTTTGCAAGAAAATCTTGAGATTGCATAGTGTCAGCATTCCACACTGGGCCTACACCCAATGATAGAAATAATGTATTCCAAACAAAGTATATGTGGCACAATCATATGGACATGCTTGAGAGCAAACTGATTAGTGGATCCATACTGGGGAAAACTTGTCAAAATTCTCTACTTTGTGCTGTGGCTACCATTAGCAAGAAAAACAGTGTGCTGACTCTAAAATACTGACTCTATTTTACTAAAAAGGTACAGTGGTACCTTGTTATTCAACTGCTTTGAAACTCATCAATTTGGTACTCAACACATTTTGACATGAAATTTTTACTCCGGTACTCATTGTTTATTTGGTTCTCAATGCACAAACTAAAACCGGCCTTGTGACTCACTGTATTATTCCTTATGGGAAGCATTTACGTATTTGGTACTCGTTGATTTTGGTATTCTTTCATTGCACCTTCCAGAACCAATTGACGATGAGTACCAAAGTACCACTGTTAGCAACCCGCTGGTAATGTCATTTTGGCATCACAGATCCAGTTCAGTTGGTGCTGCTCTATGGGTGCCGTCATCTTTGTTTTGGAAGTTTCAGCAAACGTTTCCATCTTTGGATGGCTTCTCTGCTTGAAAAAGAGGCCTCCCGCCTCCTCCCAGGTTCATACTGACTTCTATTTCTTCCCCTGAAGCACATCTGATCAGCTTCTCAGCTGTGTTTCAGGCTGAATCCTGTTTCTGAGCATGCGCAGAAGCAAAATTGCCCGAGGAAACATGCTTTTGCACACAAGCAGAGCGAGTACACATGCACGAAACATCGTGATGCGAACCAGTGGTGAAGTTAAGTGGAACCCACTCCTGCACTGTATTATGTGAAAAAAGGTCAAAAATAATCTTCCAACAAAATAATGGGAAATGGATCTTAGAAAAGGCCCATTTAATTGCATTGCAGGCACCACAAATACTTACATCAGTGTGCTAATTAGAAAGATGAAAGATGATGTTGGTGGAATGAAGGAGTGAAAAGAGTTGGAATTGAGAAATAATTGTATATTTATTTACTTCATTCATGCAAGAGAATATTGTTTGCAAAGAGAATGAAACAAAGACAAAGATCATACCAAAAACCGTAGTCAAAGAAGCAAGGAATCCTTTAAATTTTTTTAAAAAAAGAGAAGAACCAAGACAGTTTTGATGGAAATAAACACTTTTTAAAAAGTGATTTAAGAAACATAAAAAGGAACCTCCAATAGTGTGAATTCTATTAGAAATAAAAAGGGTGAAATGATTTGGGGTGAAACTGCAGTATGGGAATGCTTAATAGGATTTTTATGGCAGTGAGAGTGATATGCTGAAGGAAATAATTAAAATGAATGCTGTAAATGTTAGTTTCCAAGGAAAAATAATGAAAAGCAAGTCCAACATGCTTTGTGAATTTTGAAAAATAGCACTATTGCAGCTACTGATAGTATAGCAATTGGAGAAATATTAAAATTAGAGTTTGTTTCACTTATGGAATAGCTGTGCAACTTACTTAGCATTTGTCTGAAGACTGAATCATTGCGTGACAATTGACAAAATGCAATTATTACTCCTCTATACAAAGTTAAGGTAATAAGAATGAACAGAAATATTACAGAAGGATTAATTTGTTTAAGTTGTCTGTGAAAGTGTTTGCCGGAATTCTGATTGCAAAATTTTAAGAGTAGTGTGGTTTTATTGTGGGCACAACAGGATATGCAAAGCAGACTTGTGCTTCTCAAGAAATTATTAAGCCATGTGTGAATATGAGAAAGTAATCTTATTATCTGTTTATTGGCTTTGCAGAAAGTGGATGATAAAGTCAATAGACATGAATTTTAGAACATGTGTGTTAAAGTTGGTTATTAAATGTGATGAGAGTAATAATAAATAACATAAGTGGAATCCTTAGCAAATACAGTGTTCCCTCGATTTTCGCGGGTTCGAACTTCGCGGAAAGTCTATACCACGGTTTTAAAAAAATATTAATTAAAAAATACTTTGCGGTTTTCCCCCCCTATACCATGGTTTTTCCCGCCTGATGACATCATATGTCATCAGCAAACTTTTGTCCACCTTTAATAAATATTTTTTTTAATAAACTTTAATAAAGAAACATGGTGAGTAATCATCTAAAATGGTTGCTAAGGGAATGGGAAATTGCAATTTAGGGGTTTAAAGTGTTAAGGGAAGGCTTGTGATACTTTTAATAGCCAAAAATAGTGTATTTACTTCCACATCTCTACTTCGCGGAAATTCAACTTTCGCGGGCGGTCTCGGAACGCATCCCCTGCGAAAATCGAGGGAACACTGTAGTTTAATACTGAACAAGACATGAAGGTGCTATGCAAGTTCAATGTCTCTGAGTGGCTTCACAAACTGAAAGAACATAGTGGTGGAATTGACAGCCAGGCCAGGAATTGGGTCTGGCTGACAGAACATTTCTCTGGAATTACGGGTATTATCCATTTGTGATCTAAAGAGCAACTCATAACACACACATCCCCCAAAAACTAATGCAGAAATATAATTCCTTGTGGTCAATTGTGAGTTGAGTAGTTTAGGAGTTGAATATTTATAAGGTATCTTAAACACTGTGGAACTTTAAAAAAAAACCCAGATATTTGACTAGCAAAAGCTTCATCTTCAAGTACTACGCAAGATATGGTTGCATGGTGTCCCTAGTTGTTTAATGCACAAATTAAAAAATGTGCAAGGAATGCTTGTGGTGATGTTAGAAATATGTTGCTGGATGTGTGAAGATATGTGTTCTTTGTACAGACAAAGCTTCATTTTTTAGTTGAGGAAAAATTAATTTGTATTAATTTGTTGTGAATGCTAGATACATGCTACAGCCTCAGTGGCACAGTGGTTAAAGTGCAGTACTGCAGGCTACTTCAACTGACTGCCAGTTGCCTGCAATTTGGCAGTTCACATCTCACCAGGCTCAAGCTTAATTCAGCCTTTCATCTTTCCCAGGTGTGTAAAATTGGGAACCATATTGTTGGAGGCAATCCAACAATCCAACCGCTTAGAAAAGACTGGAAAGCACTGGAAAGCGGAAAATAAGTCTGTTCTGCCGGGCTCTGTAGTAGGAGCCTCCCAAAAATTCAAGGGTACAAATTTCAGACACACAAATGTTTGAAAATTCAAAACAAACTGCGATCAGATACTCTTTCACAATGGCCAAGCCCACACGCTGCTATTTATAGCAGCAGCCCTAATTACTGGAGCCCCACCCAACCACAGGTGGCCTCATTTTCTCTTGTAATAATCCTTTAGTTGTTGTCTCCTATCCATCACTCTACGCATGCGTGGATCTGTCATTAATTCTTGTTCAGAATCCAAAGATGATACAGATGATTGATCTCCTCCTGGGCTGTCTGCCAAACTCCTCTCTTCCCTGTCACTCATGCTGCCTTGGTCAGAGGAGGCTTCATCGGCAGATTCCATCAGGAGCAAAACAGGCCTGCGGCATGTGGATGTCTCCCCCACATCCACCTGCACATTCCTTGGGGCAGGAGCTGGGCCAGAGCTAACCACAACAAAGTCTAAGTGCTATTGCTATTATTAATAATAATAATTTATTAGATTTATATGCTGCCCCTCTCTGAAGACTCGGGGTGGCTCACAACAACAATAATAACAGTGTTATGATGTAAACCAGTGATTTTCAACCTTTTTTGAGCCGCGGCACATTTTTTACATTTACGAAACCCTGGGGCACATTGAGCGGGGGTGGGGTGGCTAAAAAAAGTTTGGACAAAAAAATTATCTCTCTCTCTTCCTCCCCTTCGCTCTATTTCTTTCTCCCTCCCTCTTTCTCTCCCTTCCTTCCTCTTTCTTTCTCTTTCTCTCCATCCCTCTTTCTTTCTCTTCCTTCCTCTCTTTTTTGCTCTCTTTCTCTCTCCCTCCCTCCCTCTATGTCTTTCTCTCTCTCTCTCTCCTTCCCTCCCTCTCTTTCTCTTGCTTTCTCTCTCTCTTTCTCTCTTTCTCTCTCTCTTACTTTCTTTCTCTCTTGCTTTCTCTCTCTCTTGCTTTCTTTCTCTCTGAGCTTCGCGGCACACCTGACCATGTCTCGCGGCACACTGGTTGAAAAACACTGATGTAAACAAATCTAATATTAAGAAAAAAATCTAAAAAACCTATCATTTAAAAACCATGCAACACACGCATACCATTCATAAAACTATAAAAGCCTGTGGGAGATGTCTCAATTCCCCCATGCCTGGTGATATAGGTGGGTCTTAAGTAATTTGCGAAAGACAAGGAGGGTGAGGGCAGTTCTAATCTCTGGGTGGAGTTGATTCCAGAGGGCCAGGGCCGCCACAGAGAAGGCTCTTCCCCTGGGGCCCTCCAAATGACATTGTTTATTGCTAAAGGTGTGTTGTTCTAAAATGTAAGGCATGAAAGACTGGATAATTTTTTTCTGTGTTTGATATAAAACAATGGATAATTCCATTTTACATATTTTTGAAAATAATTAGAAGTAGATTAACTTTTGTATTTTGGTTTATTAAACTAGAAAAATAGATGGGAACATACTAAAATCTACAAAAACTGGTAGAAAAGTTTGGTAAAGAAGTGAAAAACATCTCTATATAATGATACTTTCACTCAATTTGCTAACAAATTCAAAAATCAGGTATATCACAAAACACAACAGTAGTTTGAACACACAGTAAGAACAGAATTTAAGAAAAATATGGGGTGAAACTAGAAGATTCATCCAGAATGAATGGATGCTGAATTAATGTAAACTGGATACATACACATAATTGGTAGGGAAGAAGCATGATTAATGTTGCTGATTGAAAACTAAATATTAGCATATGAAGCAGGAGTGGGACCTACTTACCTTCCTTAACGGTTCTAATAATGACAGATCACAATGTGCAAAATACCCGGAAATGACCCTTTGTGTATGCACAGAGGGGGGTTTTTTTGGCAAGCTGCAGCAACTGAAGGACCAGTTCGGGCACATGGACTGCCAGTCATTGGTTGGGTCAGTGGCACCAAATTTCCGCTACCGATTCTAACAAATTGGTCTGAACTAGCAGCAATCCACCTATGATATGAAGGGAGAAAGGATATATAGAAGAGGACAGGGAAATTGAGAAATACATGTTCCAATAAAGTTCATAAGATCCTCAAAATAAGAGCAATGAGAGGTTTAAAGAGAAAAAGGCAGTATATAACTTAGTAGATGGATGTGGCAGAAACAAGGATGATTTTCAAGGATATAAAAATATGGAGAGTTATAATGAATTGTTGTCGGTGTAACTAGATTTATTTATTTATTTTCCTTTTCCCCCCTTGATTTTTAAAATTCTTTTCAGTGCTCTGCAGAATGTTGCTCACTCAGAGAGGGAATATTGTGATGAATGTATAGTTCACATACAGATTCAAGCACCCTTGCTCAAATTATATGTTGGAAGAAATCTTTAGGAGTGCAGAAGCCAATAAATACAAATATTTGCATAAAATATTTGTTATTTGCTTGTATATAATTAGATTTATTGAGTATATCCATCTCTATGGCTGAATCGACATTTAAAATGACATTTAATCTAAATGTAAAGGCTCGAATTAATGTGCATGAACCACCCTGTTAATGAAAAAAAAAGTTTGCCTTTATTTACATATTTGCATTAATATCACAAATCTGCATTTTGAAAGCCCACATTATATTTTTCAATGATATCCATTTTTCAAAGGAAGTGTAAACTTTTTTTGCCATTAGCAAAATATCTTTGTGAAACTAGCCCATTTAATTATAAATTAAAATAATGTAGTAAATGTTGGAAGATGAAATATTTTTAAATTGGTCTTCCCCTTGCTGTATTCCAGGGATGTGCTTCTCTGGGGTTCTCTGCCTGGTTGCTGGGTGGGCATGGCCATAGTGGCTATGGCTTAGTCAATCTGCCACACTATGACAGGGGGCGTTTGTTGTCCCCGGGCTCCAGGGGCTGTCCTTGAGCCTCCAGGAAGGTGAAATGGCCTCCCCAAGTTGGGAGTAAGGTGACCAGATTATAACTTCGGTAAAGCAAGACACCATTGATGGGGCAGGGGGGAGATGTCCCCCCGTCAATGATGTCCGGCTTTACCAATAGATGGCTCAGAGCGAATAAAGCCTTTCCTTTCTCTGGGCGCCAGTGGGATAAGCTTCCTCCCAGAGTGAATAAAGCATTTTTCAGTCCATCCATGTCCCGCCCATGATGTCCCACTTTACTGATGGATGGCTCAGAGCAAATAAAGCATTTTCTTTCTCTGGTCGCCGGTCGGAGGAAGCTTCCACCCACCGGTGCCCAGAGAAAGGATACGCTATTTGCTCTGGGCAGTCCAGAGAAAGGAAAATTGGGATTTTTAAAAAACCCTGTGGGACATGGGACAAATTATTAAAAATCAGGACAGTCCCGCCAAAAGTGGGATATCTAGTCATCTTATTCTAGAGGCCAGAAATAGTCTTGTTTCCAGCTTTCCCGAACTTCTGGTTGGGCCATCTTTCACCCTCCCTGAGCATCCTTACGTGCCCTGCACTTACCTACATCCAAAATGGGCCAGGTGGGGACTCTAGACGGGGAGGGGAGAGGTGGGTGGAGCCAGCCAAGAGTGGGATTTGGAGTCCTCCAAACTGCACAGAATCTTAGCTATAGATTCTTCCGAATCCCTGCAACCCCCCAGTAGCCCACCCCTGCTGTATTCCCATCATCTTTGTTTACATAAAAGAAAAAACTTTGAGGAGGAGGATGTCCTGTTGTAATTCAGCAAGATAGATGAGAATGTCCCTTCATCTGAAGAGCCTTACACAACTATATTTATGAAGGAGACGTGTCCTTTGAACCAATCATCTGCCAGCATTTACATCCCATGGCTCTGTGGGATAAATACATAAGCCTAGCTTATGTATAAGTATATAAGCCTAACTTTCTCTGCCAGCATCTCTATGTCCATACAGAATAAAAGTGTTGGACCAGATGGTTGTTTAATGCATCCCAGTTTGCAGAGCAGATGGAAATGTTTGGCTACTCTGTAAAATCTCATTTTGCCTTATGCTGCCAAGTTATCAATATTTTTCTTCCCTTTAGCATTAATATATCCCAGAGACATACCTTACTTGGAAAAATACCCCATTGTATATTTTCGCTGAGAATGGAAAGCAATAAACTGACATGTCTGTAATGCAATGGAGTCATTAGCCATCTGTGCATACAATGTTAATTGGGAGCAGCAGAACTCACAGGAACAAGACTGCTTGCTGTCCTAGTGGATTCGATGGTCTTTTAGAAGACCGGTTGTTCCAAATCTCTTTGACCTAGCACAGCCATCATTCAGTTTTTACCCCATTGCAACTATTACTTTTCATAAGAACAGTAGTAGTAATATTTCTACTATTGTGAATTATTTGGAGCTTTCTGGATTTTCTAGAAATCTAATGCTAAATTCTAGAATTATTAAGCACAGTGCAAAGATGATGATGATGATAAACAACAATGCCCATTGTCATTGGGACACTTGGTACCATGTCCAAGAATTTTATCAAATGCATCAAGAAATTGCACTTCCTGCAATAACATCAGTGGAACTGCAAAATACTGCGCTACTTGGAACATCGTACATCTTAGGATGGTACTTGGTTGATACCTAGGATGCTGGCAACAAACCCATCAGAAGAAAAGGATATAGGGGTGGTGATTTCTGACAGTCTCAAAATGGGTGAACAGTGCAGTCAGGCCGTAGGGAAAGCAAGAAGAATGCTTGGCTGCATAGCTAGAGGTATAACAAGCAGGAAGAGGGAGATTGTGATCCTGCTGTATAAAGCGCTGGTGAGGCCACATTTGGAATACTGTGTTCAGTTCTGGAGACCTCACCTACAAAAAGATATTGACAAAAGTGAACGGGTCCAAAGACGGGCTACAAAAATGGTAGAAGGTCAGGAAAAACTTAATGAACTCAATCTGTATTGTCTGGAGAACAGTAGGAAAAGGGGGGACATGATCAAAACATTTAAATATGTTAAAGGGTTAAATAAGGTTCAGGAGGGAAGTGTTTTTAATAGGAAAGTGAACCCAACAACAAGGGGGCACAATCTGAGGTTAGTTGGGGGAAAGATCAGAAGCAACGTGAGAAAATATTATTTTACTGAAAGAGTAGTAGATGCTTGGAACACACTTCCAGCATACATGGTTGGTAAATCCACAGTAACTGAATTTAAACATGTCTGTGATAAACATATATCCATCCTAAGATAACATTCAGGAAATAGTATAAGGGCAGACTAGATGGACCATGAGGTCTTTTTCTGCTGTCAGTCTTCTATGTTTCTATGTTTCTGTATCAACCACTAGCACTGGTCAGTGGTATTTGTGATGCATTTTTGAATTTTCAGTTGATTGAGTTTCATGTTTAATGAATAAATAATAATAACAATACCAATAATAATAATAGCAACGGCAGGAAGAATAGTAACATCATCAATAACATGGCTCTTCCTTCGGCTTTGCGATCCAAAATATATGATGCAAATGGGGAAAACTGTAAGGAAAGTAGGGAGAAACATATCGTAAGACAGAGTAGCTTTTAGCAACCCTTTAAAGAAAAGCACTTAGTTCTAATGCAATAGTTTATGATGGATTATTTCTCCCTTTATTGCTTATCAAGTAATCTGGTGACTGAGGCACTTTGGGAACAGGAAAAACAGAATAATAATTCCCCTCGGCCGCTCCGTTTTATGTATGGTTTGTTTGGTTTGTATGAGTGTTTTTATCAAGGGTTTTTAACTGTTTTGCTTTTTTAATCATTGGATTTGTATTTTATATTCCTGTTGTGAGCTGCTCCGAATATTCAGAGAGGGGCGGCATACAAATCTAATAAATGAATGAATGAATGAAAGAAAGAAAGAAAGAAAGAATGAATGAATGAATGAATGAATGAATGAATGAATGAATGAATGAATAAATAAATAAATAAGTTGGTAGGGACTTTTGAGGTCTTCTAGTCCAGCCCTCTGCTTTGGCAGGAAACCCTATATCAATGATGGTGAACCTATGGCACAGGTGCCACAGGTGGCACACAGAGCCACATTTGCTGGCACACAAGCCATTACACTAGTTCAACTCCAATGTGCATGTGTGTGCCAGCCAGCTGATTTCCGGGTAACCTGGAGCCTCTGGGAGGGCATTTTCGGCTTCTGGAGAGTCTCCAGGGAGGGATACGGGAGGGCATTTTCTCCTATGGAGCCTGGGGAGGGCCAAAAACCAGCCTACTGGGCCCACCAGGGTTTGAAAAATGGGCTATTTCAGGCCTCCAGAGGGCCTCTGGAGGGGTGGGGGAGGCCATTTTTGGCATCTCCAAGCATTGAATTATGGGTGTGGGCACTTGCGCGTGCACAATAGCACACGCACACATACTTTTGGCACCCGAGGAAAAAAAGGTTCGCCATCACTGCCCTATATAAATGGTTGTCCAATCTCTTCTTAAAAGCCTCCAGTTTTGGAGTCCTAACTGGAGAATATTTCTCTTAAAATAATTATATTGCAAATCTGAGAAGTAGAGGGGAGAGGAAGATGTGTGCAATATGTAAATTTATTATTTATTAAATTTATTAATTAAATTTATAAATGATAACCAAAAAGCAAAACTGAAATGAAGTAGAAACCTGAATCCTATTAGTGGGTAGGTAGGATAGTGTTCTTAAATCCATACTTCACAGACTAAAGGCAGTGCTTCTCAACCTTGGCAACTTGAAGATATTTGGACTTAAACTCCCAGAATTCCCCAGCCAGCAAATGCTGGCTGGGGAATTCTGGGAGTTGAAGTCCACATATCTTCAAGTTGCCAAGGTTGGGAAACACTAGACTAAGATACATGTAAGATTTATACATTATTACAAATTTGGAATTTGCATCATTTGGGTCACACCTTCTAACTTAGTAGCTAAGTGGAACATACTTGAAGTTTTTCATAGAAGCCAAAAACTTTTGTTTCTTTGTTGTTTTCTTGAATGTGAAGAAAGAAAAAAAGTCATTGTTTACAAACAGAGAAACTTTAAACTTTACTTAGGCTCCCTTTATATTGCACTAAGGCCACAAAGCTCTGCTAGCATCAACTAGAAACATTCTATAAACGGTTATAAAATTCAAAAGGTGTTTTCCAGATAATTTCCATTTTTTCCAAAATTGCTTTTTTACAGAACTGTACAGAGATTTAAACCGTTTGCTGAGTCAGAGAGTTCTTTCAGCATTGTATTTCTCAATCTCTCTCGTCTCCCATCAAACCTATTTATATTGCTGCTCAAATGACTTTTTTATTTTATTTATAATATGTTCGTCTTTTATATTATGTCATGAAACTAGCTTATTCAAAATAATGAGGATTTCCTTTTCATGGAAAACTGTACGTGCTAAAGCAAATATAAACTTAAGAGGTTTTTTAATGGTCTCGCTGCGATGGCTCTTTATGTTTAGTTTACAAACAAAGAACAATCTTAAAATGGTAGCTATTATAAGTAGAAACATAAGAAATAATGACAGCCATATTGTTACTTTTCAGGCTGAATGACTCTTCATTAGTACATGATTATGATGTGAATAACTATATTCTGCCGTCATAGGGGAGCTTTTCCTTGAAGCAATGACAGTGTTTGAGGGATTTGTATTTAATTATTCGATACAATTTCCTGGGCTGCTTACAAAATGTAAAGACAATGAAACAATCCAAGCATGTTAGCAACAGCAAGATGTAGCAGTTTCAAAGCACTCAATGGCCAATGGACATGATTTCTTTCTGGAGATGTTAGTCCTTTCTTGACAACTCTTGTTTACAATCACGGGTCCTCAAGATAATGCTGGATCATCATTCCTGTCATATTTGCATTGATAGGGATGATGAGCCTTGTTAATCAGCATCAGAGAGCTACGGTTGGAAGCAGCTACTCTGCATATTGAAACAGATTAATAATAACAGAATAACTGAGTTGGAAAGGACCTTAGAGGTCTTCTAGTCTAACCCCCTGCTTAGGCAGGAAACCCTACACCACTTCAAGCAAATGATTATCCAACATCTTAAAAACTTCCAGTGTTGGAGCATTCACAACATCTGTAGGCAAGTGGTTCACGGTTTAATTGTTCTGCCAGGAAATTTCTCTCCTTGATTAGTTTCCATGCATTGCTTCTTGTTCTACCCTCAGGTGCTTTGGAGAATAGGTTGATTCTTTGTGGCAACCCCTAAGATATTGGAACACTGCTATCATGTCTCCCCTAGTCCTCCCCCCCCCAATTAAACTAGGCATACACAGTTCCTGCAACCATTCTTCATAATCCATTTCCCTAATCATCTTTGTTGCTCTTCTCTGCACTCTCCTTTTTGCATCATGGTGACCAAAACTGAATGCAATATTCCAAGTGTGGCCTTACCAAGGCATTATAAAGTGCTATTAACACTTCGCGTGATCTTGATTCTATCCCTCTGTTAATGCAGCCTAGAACTGTGTTGGCTTTTTTGGCAGCTGTTGCACACTGCTGGCTCATATTTAAATGGTTGTCCACTAGGACTCCAAGATCCCACTCACAGATACTACTGTTGAGCAAGGTACCATATATATTGTACCTGTGCATTTTATTTTTCTTGCCTAAATGTAGAACCTTACTTTTTCCACCATTGAATTTCATTTTGTTTAATAGTGCCACACTAGAAGCCCTATATGGCTACAAGGTCTTACTAGGGGGGGAGAGGGGAGGTGATGTTTAAGAATGCAACTCCTGTAGTTCCAGAAATAACCTTTCAAGAGGAATGTATGAATCCCCACTTTATACGAACTGTGCAATTTTTCTTGTATTGTACTGCAGGGAAAAGTGGGACATCAATTTCTCTAAATTAGATGAACAGCATGTCTTTGAAAAGTAGGAGAAGTCGTGTCTTTTCCCTGAATGTTGAACTTGTAGATGTTTTACACTTTAAGGACACATGATGCTTTGCTGGCTGTGGAATTCTGGGAGTTGGAGTCCACAAGGTCTTAGAGTTGCCAAGGTTGGAGACCCCTGTTCTAGATGGGAATGTTTCTCAAGACAACTAGGAAACTACAGCTGCTTAAGAAACAATACTGGAGGAGGCTCAGGGCTACAAGCTCTGCTTTGACCGCCAATAGTTCCTGGGTGCAGCTTGTTTATTTTTAGATTGATGTACTACTTTTATTTATGAAATAGAGACAGCATGCATACCTAGAGCTCCCTCCTTCCATTTTTCTCTACAAGGACAACCTAATGAAGGAGGCTGAGCTGAGAGAAACTGACTGGCCCAGAGCTGAGTGGTTAAGAGTTCTTGAGAGTAAAGAATATGACTCTGATGCAAAATTGCATTACCATACAATACAAATAACCAAATTATTCTTGGTCCAAATATAATTTAAAAACCAGAGCAGCAATAAAAAGCAATGGCCAGACAACATTGCAGAAACATAGATGATGGGGAAAGGACCTAAAAGCATCTCAGGTAGATCCCTCTTCCATGAATTCACATGGAGATAAAAGAGATAGGAGGAAAAGCACAATCAGACTTTCAAGATTTTGTTACTAATGTTTAATAAATATACATTTTAGACACATATGGCATCTGGTTTGTTTGTTTCTTTTTTGGTCTGGTCTACCTTATAGGACTAACAAAGGTAGACTAGAGCTTGGATTTCCCTGTTCCTAATAGTCCAGCACATTAAATTCTGGCTTTAAGATGTAAGACCCTCTGAAATCTGGACTATGACCACCTTCTTCAGCCAGTGTTGATTCATCTCATCTATTAATCCAGAGGAAAACTGCTGGTGGCGTCTTATTTTCATGACATGATTTTTAGTAACAGCTCCTATATTTTAGAACCCTAACTCTCCCTAACATCCCCTTTGGCAGTAATCTTCTAGAAGTTAGTCAAAAACTTATGAAGGGCGTTTGGGAAATAATGGGATCTTGCATGTGTGTTAGCTTTTTGTTGCTGCTCTAGTTTTCAAACTATATTTGCACCAGGAATATTTTGATTATTTGTACTGTATAGTTTTCTTGGTAGCCTTGAGGAGTGAAAAGCAAGCTTGGCAGCATACAAATCCAATACATTAAATAATAATAGACCATTCTTATTTACTCTACAAATAAATCAGATACAGTAGTAGCTCTAGATACGAGTTTAATTCGTTCCAGAACGGAGCTCGTATGTCGATCAGCTCTTATCTGGAACAAATGGCTTTAGACTTTGTTTTCCCCCGCGGAGATAACCAGAAGCAAGGATTCTTGCGCCACCTAGTGGAAGCTTGGTTCGTATCCCGAATTTGAGCTTGGATCTGGAACGCTCCCGTCGTGGCTCATATCTTGGAATACTCACATGTGGAGCAGCTCGTATCTAGAGGTACTACTGTATATGATTTCCCAGTAAAATTATAATTCTTTTTTATATATTGACTGTTTCAATCCAGTGGTGATGGTAGAAAAGATTGGGAATGAGGTTAAGAGTTTCTGTCTTGAGTCTTTGCATGCTTCTAAACTACCATATTTACAAAACTATTGTAGAAATTGTCTTGGAGAAAAAATGCATTTTACTATTACATATGTGACTTAGCCTCCATCTACGTAGTATCACTGCATTTTGATGAGATAAAAAGTATCTGTTAGTCCAGGCTCAGGATTTCTATTTTATGAACTCTACTATTGATCCTGCTTTCTCTCTGCCTACATTTGCAATTTCTTCTAATTTTCGCTATGACTTCTAGTTTGCATGGTTTGTATAGTTCACATAGATCTCTTTCTTAATTGGTGGCTGTATTATGACATGTGGACTGTTTCCAGGAGAATTGCAAATTCGAACAGCTCCTTGGTGACTTCATTAATCTCCCAAGTGCTTTGTTCAGTTTCAGAGATTGTTTCATAATTATTGCCCAACTCTCAAAAGGACCTAGAGTGGCTTTGCAATTTTTCTTTAATGTTAAAAAGCTTTTCATGGATCTCCAGGGCAGAGATGTCTAATTTTTTGATGGTCAATGCTTCTTCTGAACAATGGGAACTCCATATTGCCCTTCAATTTGAGTAACATTCTTCCTCCTAAAGAAATATGCACCAAATTTGTTCTTTGTTCTCTTATTTGTTCTGAGTAAACATAAATAGTGTTTAATCCTTTGCTTACTGTTATTGTTAACTAATGTGTGGTACACTAATACCTTGTCTTACGAACTTAATTGGTTCTGAAACAAGGTTTGTAAGGTGAAAAGTTCGTAAGACAAAACATTGTTTCCCATAGGAATCAATGTAAAAGCAAATAATGCGTGCAAACCCACTTTAAGACTTTTTAAAAAGCGGCAAGCAGACAAAGTGAAGGCTAACGGAGTGGAGACAGATAGCAAGGAGAAGTGAGGAATGGAGGTCCTAATGAAGGCTAATGCCACCCCAAATCTCTCCAAAAATCGCTCTCCCAAAAGCTTCATTTCTTGCCCCAAATCTCTCCAAAAATCGCTCTCCCAAAAGCTTCATTTCTTGCCCCAAATCTCTCCAAAAATCGCTCTCCCAAAAGCTTTGTATCTTGCTCCAAATCTCTCCAAATATCGCTCCCCCAAAAGCTTCGTATCTTGCCCCAAACCTCTCCAAATATCGCTCCCCCAAAAGCTTCCTATCTTGCCCCAAACCTTTCCAAATATCGCTCCCCCAAAAGCTTCCTATCTTGCCCCAAACCTCTCCAAATATCGCTCCCCCAAAAGCTTCCTATCTTGCCCCAAACCTCTCCAAATATTGCTCCCCCAAAAGCTTCCTATGCCAGTTAAATCGAGGTCCTAACGAAGGCAAATGGAATGAAGAAAGGCAGCAAGAAGAAACGAGGCATTTTGAAAGGAGAGGTGAGTTTGGAAGACTTTGGAAGTGATTTGGGGTGGCTTAGGAAGCTTTTGGGGGAGCGATTTTTGGAGAGATTTGGGGCAAGATACAAAGCTTTTGGGGGAGCGATTTTGTGATGACAAAATTTGTATGTAATTAAACTAATTAACAAAGAGTGTACTGAAGGCGGTTTAAAAAACAACAATAATAATAGAAAAGACATTGATAACCAAAAAGAACAATAGTGAATGCCGATGATTTCTATTCACCAGAAAATAACTTGACATTTGATAAGATTGAAACTTTCCTCCCCCCCAAGAGGATATCGATGAGATATTTTTAAATGTTATTTGTAATTTTGTAACTGTTCATGGTGGTGGTGTTTTTTTGTTTGTTTTGGTGTGTATGTTTCTTCTTTGTGTGTATTGCAAATATTGTAAATATATCAATGTATATACTTTTTTGACTATACCTTTTAAAACAATTTAATAAAAAATACTCAAAAAAAATAATAAAAAAAAATAAAAGAACAATCTATGATACTGTACTATAGCAAGGTAGTAATTGCTGGGATAGCAACTTTTAATTATATCTGAGATTCATTTTTAGTATTGACTTCAATTATGATTTAATATATTAGATCTACCCTTTGAAAATGGAATCAAAATGCCCTTAATAATTCCATGGATGCCTAAAACAAAGTGCACAATTTGTTCTTATTGTATTATCATATTGGCGTTCATTTCTCTAAGGCAAAAATAATTAAAATAATGGACAAGGCTCTGAAATTTAATGGATGAAGAAAGATAAAAGTTATTTTATCTACCAAACCTGCCATAACTGGAGGGGGTGGGGAAAGAATATGTAAAGAATATGTAAAGAATAACCAAAAAGCAAAACTGAAATGAAGTAGAAACTTGAATCATAATAGTAGATTTAAAAAAGAATAGTTTCTTAATTATTTGTTAGTTCATTCCTATTAACATAAAACCTTTTTGAACACTGAATGAAACATATACACTACTAGCTAATTGCAACAAATAGTAAATAATTGTGTATTTCATCTTGAAGCTGGGTTATATTTTCACAAGCACCACTGTACAGAATTGATCAATATCCTAGTTGTTGCAAGTATTAGAAAATGAATTCTACTAACTCAATGTATTGCAACTTTGTGTCAACTGGGACATAATGTAAGTTTCTAACTTTAAAGTGGGGACACAGCTTTAAGTGTTAATAAATAATAGTTGAAGATATAGGATTTCCAGTTTTATTGACTTTAGTGAAACAAAATTCTTGTTTGACCTTCAGTGACAAGTCTAGCTATCCAACTATAAAATAGGAAATAAAATAGCTATTTCTTATTTCCTATATCTGTGAAACCTAGTACAGATTCTAAAGTGATGTGAATGTGAAAACAGCTTTAAAATCACTTGTTTTAAAGTAATAGTATTGAAAACCATCAATTTATTCCTTGAAATTGAATTGCCTTGGACGGGAAATGAACACTTGGACACCGAGCTGGGTAAAATGGGTCACTTTATTAAATATTAACAGAAAGACCCACAGGGGTCACTAAATGGGGCAGAGTTCCCTGAACACAAACATACTTGGGCAACTCAAATGGGCGTTACTCCATGCCTGGTCAGGGTGAGGTATGCCCCGCCTACCCAGCCCAAAAAGCCACGCCCAGCATGTGGGAGGACTCACCCTGCATGACCCAGAACCGGAAATGACATAGGTGAGCCCCAAGGGCACCCCCTTCACACCTCTCCGTCCAGTGAGGAAGCATGAGTTGTGCAACAGGGGTGCCAATCATCTTAAAAAAGATGCCCAAAGGAGAACACGCAGTTGCTACTGATACCCTTTCCGCCCCGTTTCTGCTATATAGTGACCAAGAATATAAACATCCAATTGTTGAATCAAAACGTATTTACATATAGATGCCCCCCGTAACCACAAATCCTTTCCCTCGTCCAGGATGGAGTAGGCGAAAAACAATCCGTAGCAAATGCCATAAGAGCCATAAGACTGCAAAAATTCCTAACCAGACGACCTATAAAAACATCCTGGATTGACCGGAGGGTGGGTGGGTGTTCATTTTGTGGTGAGCTCAGGGGCAAGAGAAGCCGAGGGGGGCAAGCAAGTCCTGATAAAGGGCACATGCCCCGCCCCCGGCTTTCCCAGAATGCCCGAGCAGCCACTGATTGCTCTGGGGCTTTCCCGCAATACCGCGGGGATCGCCCCAGCTGATGGGCGGAGCCGAGTTGGTTCCCACCATCGGCAACTTTCGGCCAGGCGTTATTTCGCCCGCCCTCTCATTTTTGAGGTGTATGGCTTGTTTTGGAAAAAGTTATTTGTTTGTTTGTTTGTCTGTCTATTTGTTTAGCATATGGCATATCATACATGGTTTAGCGATATAAATTAACATTTCAACTAGATTTGTAGCACCCAATAAAATATAAATCTATGTTCAAATATTAATTTCTAAACCATCTAGCCACTGAAGTGCAGCATTGTTTATATTTTTAAAAAAATCAAAATACTGGGTATCTTATTAATATAACTTCACAGAATTATAGAATAATTACACTGATCAAAGTTTATCAGGTAGTTATTTACCTCTATCTTAAGTGATTAAATATGTGATTAAAACATTTTAATTTACATTTTAATTTAAAATAGAGGTGCTAAGAAGTGTTCTGAAAGCTGTATACTTCAGGGGGAAAAAATGTATTGGAGTTCAGACTTTCCCGTCACTATCGTTTCTTGAAACTGCATGTGCAGATTGCTTCAGGAGTGATACGATGCACAGAAAACATCTTTGCTACATTATATTGTTTTCTGGTGTGAATGCATGAAAGGCAAAACAAGAAATAGAGTAAAATAATACAATCATATTTAATGTAAAACTTTTACTGTTGTACATTTTTAATCGAGGTCGCCTTGAAAAGAAAAGACAGCTGAGCTTATCTGCTGTGCCTTTATGTGCAGATCTATTTTGACCAAACAAATATGCTTTTTTTTCTAGATTTAATGCAGTTAATATTCTATGTAAGTACAGATAGTCCTCAACTTGCAACCAACCATTTAATGACCATTTGTAGTTATAACAGCACTGGAAAAATAGGGACATGACCATTGTTTGCTTACAACCATTGCAGCATCTCCATGGTCACATGATTTGGATGCTTGGCAACTGGCATGTACTTATGACAGTTGCAGTGTCCTGGGATCATGTGACCATCTTTTGTGACCTTCTGACAAGCAAAGTCATTGGGGAAGCCAGATTCACTTAGCGGCTACATTACAAACTTAAAAACTGCTTTGATTCACTCTAAAATTGCAACAAAAGAAGTCATAAAATGGGGCAGAACTAACATAAAACTGTCTTGCTTAGCAATGAAAATGTTGGGTTCAATTGTAGTCATAAGTTGAGGACTACCTTTATATAACACAATTGTTCTTAAAAAAAACACCTTAGAAGCATTTTCTTTGTGGCTAATTCAACTTCCTCAAATACAGCAATGCCCTCTCTGTTGACACGTGAGCCATCGTCCCAGTTCAGCTCCACCATGCTTATGTGCATGCCTCCTGCTGGCTAGCTGGCCTTTGGGTCTCTGCTATACATGCTCAAGGGGCGGGGCCAATATTGGGTTGCCACCAGTATGGATGAGGACGGCACACCGGTAGCGAACGTTGCACTGCACGCACAGCTTTTGTTCTCCTGCATATGCAGCGTGTTTTTGCTTCTGCGCATGTTCAGGAAGCAATATCTCACAATGGGACGTGGAAGAGAGAGAGATTTCGGTGATTTTTTTGCTTCTGCACATGCGCAGAAGCACAAAACCATCAAAACCTCACCTGCACATACATGCCCTTGCAAGATTTAGCTTCCTGCACATGCACAGAAGCAAAAAAATGCTGGGATGCTTGTGCACACACACAGGAGAACAGAAGCTGCTTGTGCAGTGCACCGGCGGCAGTAATGTGAATCCGCCCATGGGCAGGGCATGTGCGGAGAGTGTATGTGCAGGAATGCGTGCAGGGGACTGCATGTGCATGTGTGAGGTTGAGGTGCATGCAGGGGTAGGCTACTGCCCGGATGGGGGGGAGTGAAGTGGGTTAGCGAAAATGGAGCTCCACCCCAGAGCACACAATTTGCACTGAAAGATGTTGAAAGAAAATGCAGGGCGTCCTGCATAAGCCACACCCACAGTGTGGTTCTAAAAATTTTGGTAGCCCTTCATTAGGTGCGTGCATGGGTACCATGCGTGCATTGTATTTTGTGGTGTGCTTTGGGCATTTGGTCCAGAAAAGGTTAGCCATCATTGCTCTATTCCCACACATTCCAAGAGGTGAAGGTGGTAGGGTTCCTCGCCCTTAACCTAGGAATGCGCAACATAATTAAAAGGGGAAAGTTTACTTTTAACAGTCTGCGGAGAGGGGCGGCATACAAAACTAATTAATAAATAATAAATAAATAAGTCATTAAGCCACATTTCAGTCACCATATACTGTAATTAAGCACTTGATTTTAAATAATATTTAAAGCTTATTCAAAATAATCGAGCAGAAGACACAGGAACATTGGAAGTGGTAGACCACAATAGTCGCCCTACACAGTATGTTCTATACCAGTGTTTCCCAACCTTGGCAACTTGAAGATATTTGGACTTCAACTCCCAGAATTCCCAGCCAGCAAATGCTGGCTGAGGAATTCTTGGAATTGAAGTCCAGATATCTTCAAGTTGCTAAGGTTGGGAAACACTGTTCTATACAGTATTTCTCTGGACAGCCATGGCTATAATTTTTCATTCTGACGGCAGAGCCTATTGCTACTAAATCTTTTAAAACCTCCATGGGTTCCTGGAAATTAGTGCTTACATGAATATAATCAGGCAGATGAGAATTTCTGAATATTAAAGTAGGATAGCTTTTAAGATCATCTATAAGTGATCTTAAAGTTTATAATTCTGAGTCAGAAGCTTTGGTGCTTTATAAGGACACTGGGGCATGCATATGAATGAGCAGTATGTTGAGCCAGATGAGTTCTGGATATTCACAAGCCACCAGATCATTGAGTGGCCAGATGCCTTCACAATGTTTTTCAAGAATATAAGATCCAGTTTAAGACCATTCCAAGTGACATGCCATTGTCTTTTCTAAGATAAAAAGATTCTAGGTGATCTACAACTTCTAGAACCTCACTTCCAGCAGGAGCTATCAGAATTATTTTAAGTCAAAATAAAGTTGGTTGTTTTGGAATCCATGATTTGTCTAGGTTTTTATCATATGCAAACCAACTAATTATATTCTGACTTTGAGTGATGCATGAATCTTGCATGAATCTCTAGGCACCTACAAATCTAAGCCTCAAACTTAATGATTTATTTCTCAAATCTGTCTGAACTATGATTTGGCAAGTGAAATACATTCCTAAAATAAAAGAAGGGGGAAAAATCCTGATAATTTTTTCAAACGAGTCTGATCAAAATTATTTAACTACCATATTAGTTAACAATTTACTAAAGGGATTTTTTTTAGCTTATATTCATGTCTATGGAGATTCTCAGTCATCCAGGTCATGGTTATCCCAAAGGTTCTTTTTCAGTTGAAAAGCACTTTTGGGACAGCTTATATTCACTTTAAAAACAGAACATACCACATTTAATACCACATTTAATACCACAATTTATAGCTATAACCTCAATATCTGTGTTTGTATGTGTCTACCACTTTTGAAAAATGTTTGTTTCCTATTATTCTTCTAAAATAAAAATAAAATTTTCTTCAAAGTTATTAACAATAATTTAAACATAGAAAATATAGAAATATATTTAATATAGAAATATCATTGTCATTGATAATTAAAAATAGAAATATTTAAATAAATGCTTTTCAACCTTGGAAACTTCAAGATGTAGGAACTTAACCTCCCAAAAATCTGATAATTTTTCATATTGAAGCCCGCACATCTTAGTCCCCAAGGTTAAGAAGTACTGGTTTAAGTAATATTTATTGCCTTGTCCAAGTGGTCACAATCGAGGACATCAATGGTCCAAAGCAATTTTGGCATTGCTGTGAGAAGAGGTTTAGACCTATTTATAGCAGCTCTATAAATTTAAGAGCTACTAGTACTAAAAGTCAAAGAACGCAGGGAAAAAATGAGACTAAAATTAAATATAAAGAAGACAATTACCCTTTATAAAAAATATGTTTAAGTCTAGATGGGTGATAGGAACACTTAGGTGACATTGACGTGTGAAGGTGAAGAAAGTATGTTGGATCAGTATGTTAGAGTAGTTGGATGAGAAACAGAAGAAGATGAACAGATTTTAACAGCAGCATCCATAACAAGACATAACATTAAAATGATAGCATCGTTAATAAGAGGGTGATCAGATATATTTCAAGACCTTTAAAAAAAAAAGCAGTCTATTCCTCTATTTCATAGTAAAATTGAGAGAAGATGATTTTATGTGCTTAAGCTTGCAAAAAAAGTAAGCTTTTACCACTAATGAGGTCACTTTATTATTAATACAAGGTAATTTTCAAGGCCCTTTTAAAAATCCTGCTTTTGTAGAATCCTCTATTTTATACTAAATCAAGAGATTCTTATCTATTAGTTACTTTGATCACATCACAGTGAGGTTCCCTTAATGAAATTGCTATACAGTGGTATTTCTACCTACAAATGCCTCTTCTTACGAACTTTTCTAGATAAGAACTGGGTGTTCAAAATTTTCTTTGCCTCTTCTCAAGAACCATTTTCCAGTTACAAACCTGAGCCTCCGAAAGTGTAACTGGAAAAGGCAGCGAGAAGCCTCTGTGGGGCCTCTCTAGGAATCTCCTGGGAGGAAACAGGGCCTCCACCCTCCCTGTGGTTTCCCCAATCACACGCATTATTTGCTTTTACATTGATTCCTACGGGAAAAATTGCTTCCCTTTACAAACTTTTCTACTTAAGAACCTGGTCACACACCTGGCACAAGGGCATGCGTGCAGTTCACATATGCCAAAAAGTCCATTTTTAAAAAATAGCCAAAAATATGGACAGAAGGTAGTGAAACAAACAGGCTAAGGCATACCCCCAATGCTGTGTACTCTCCCCATCTTTATTCAACCTGTAGGCCAAATATATATTAAGGAAAGCTGGATTGGAAGAAAGTGAGTATAGTTTGAACAGTGAAGAAAGAAGATTAATAAATGAGAGAAAGAAACATCAATAACTTTCATGATGCTGATGACACTATCCTGACTGCTGAAAATACAAAGGATGTGCCAAGCCCTGGAAATAAAAGACAAGGAGCCCAGTGAAAAATACGGGACTAAAATGAAATATAGAGATGACCAAAATAAAGATAATAGTAGAACAACCAGCTTTAGGATTGACAATGAAGTTATCAAACTGATGGATATCTTCTGCCTTTTAGGATCAGCTATCATCAGAAAAGGAACACACAGTCAATAAATATGCTACAGGATAGCATTTGGTAGGACAGCCATGGTCTTGGAAAAGATAGTCAAACACAATGATGTATCTATATCTACAAAGATCAGAACAATAGAAGCTATGGTATGACACTCTAGAAAGAGTGCAACCAAGATGATTAGGGGACTAAGGCTAAATGATTAGGCTAAATCATATGAAGTACAGTTACAGGAACTGGGCACGGCTAGTCTGGTGAAGAGAAGGACCAGGGATGACATGATAGTAGTGTTTCAATACTTAAGGAGCTGTCACACAGAGAGAGGGTCGAACTACTTTCCAAAGCACCCAAAGGCCAGGCAAGGAATAATGAATGGAAACTGGTCAAGGAGAGATTCAACCTAGAAATAGAGAGACATTTTCTGACAGTGAGAGCAATCAACCAGCAGAACAGTTTGTTTGTTTGTTTGTTTGTTTGTTTGTTTGATTGATTGATTGATTGATTGATTGATTGGTTTTATCTGCTGCCCAACTCCAATAGGACTCCGGATGACTTACAATCATGAGAATAAATAGCAACAATGTAACAGAAAGAGCAATAAATACAAATACAAAAGCAGTATAAAATGCATTATACAGTGGTACCTCTACCTACAAACGCCTCTACTTACGAACTTTTCTAGATAAGAACCAGGTGTTCAAGATTTTTTTGCCTCTTCTCAGGAACCATTTTCCACTTGCAAACCCGAGCCTCTGAAACTGTAACTGGAAAAGGCAGGGAGATGCCTCCGTGGGGCCTCTCCAGGAATCTCCTGGGAGGAAACAGGGCCAGAAAAGGTGGGGAGATGCCTCTGTGGGGCCTCTCTAGGAATCTCCTGGGAGGAAACAGGGCCTCCACCCTTCCTGTGGGTTCCCCAATCAAACACATTATTTGCTTTTACATTGATTCCTATGGGAAAAATTGCTTCTTCTTACAAAATGTTCTACTTAAGAACTAGGTCATGGAACGAATTAAGTTCCTAAGTAGAGGTACCACTGTACCCCTAAAAGGTGATACATACACTCACTCATTCATGTTTGTCTTCAGAAATTGTGGGAGCCTCATCACTGGAAGCTTTCAAGAAAAAACTGGATTGCCATCTGTCAGAAATGGTGTAGGTGTAGAGTCTCCTATTTGGGCGGTGTGTGTGTGTGACTACATCATCTACAAGGTCCCTTCCAACTCTGTTATTCTGTTATATTCTATCCTAGCAAAAGTCGGAAAAGAAGCAAGATAACAAGAGCTTTGATGCTTTTGAACTTTAGTGCTAGAGAAAATTCCTCAAAATATCACAGACAATCAGGACAACAAACAAATGGGTCAACAAGCAAATCAATCTACATTCCTCACTTGAGGCAGAAATACCAGGCTCAAGTTATCCTACCTCAGATACATTATACAGAATAGCATAGTTGGAAGGGACCTTGTAGTCCAACACCCTGCTCAAGCAGGAGACAGTATAGTATACCATTTCTGACAAATGGCTGCCCAGTCTTTTCTTGAAAGCCTCAAGGAATCAACTTCCTTCCTTCCTTCCATCCTTCCTTCCTTCCTTCCTCCCCCCTCTTTCTTTCTTTCTTCCTTCCTCCCCCCTCTTTCTTTCTTTCTTCCTTCCTTCCTCCCCTCTTTCTTTCTTTCTTTCTTTCTTTCTTCCTTCCTCCCCCTCTTTCTTTCTTCCTTCCTTCCTCCCCCTCTTTCTTTCTTTCTTTCTTCCTCCCCCTCTTTCTTTCTTTCTTCCTTCCTTCCTCCCCCTCTTTCTTTCTTTCTTTCTTTCTTCCTTCCTTCCTTCCTCCCCCCTCTTTCTTTCTTTCTTTCTTTCTTCCTTCCTCTCCCCTCTTTCTTTCTTTCTTTCTTTCTTTCTTCCTTCCTCCCCCCTCTTTCTTTCTTCCTTCCTTCCTCCCCCCTCTTTCTTTCTTTCTTTCTTCTTTCCTTCCTTCCTCCCCCCTCTTTCTTCCTTCCTCCCCCCTCTTTCTTTCTTTCTTCCTTCCTTCCTTCCTCCCCCTCTTTCTTTCTTTCTTTCTTTCTTCCTCCCCCTCTTTCTTTCTTCCTTCCTTCCTCCCCCTCTTTCTTTCTTTCTTTCTTTCTTCCTTCCTCCCCCTCTTTCTTTCTTTCTTTCTTCCTTCCTTCCTCCCCCTCTTTCTTTCTTTCTTTCTTCCTTCCTTCCTCCCCCTCTTTCTTTCTTCCTTCCTTCCTTCCTCTCCCCTCTTTCTTTCTTTCTTTCTTTCTTCCTTCCTCCCCCCTCTTTCTTTCTTCCTTCCTTCCTCCCCCCTCTTTCTTTCTTTCTTTCTTTCTTCTTTCCTTCCTTCCTCCCCCCTCTTTCTTCCTTCCTCCCCCCTCTTTCTTTCTTTCTTTCTTTCTTTCTTCCTTCCTCCCCCTCTTTCTTTCTTTCTTTCTTTCTTTCTTCCTTCCTCCCCCCTCTTTCTTTTTTTCTTCCTTCCTTCCTCCCCCCTCTTTCTTTCTTTCTTTCTTTCTTCTTGAAAAGCTGAAGGATCAGTTTTCTGGAGAGGGCTTTAATACGGGAAAGGTGAAGGAAGAAGAGACCAGCAGCAAGATGGATGGATCCAGTTACAATAGCATTGGAAGAGCTGAAGGGCCAGGTAGTGGAGGAGAAAATCTGTCTGTATGGTCACTAAGGGTCAACAATGGGTTAATGGCAGATAATCAAACAATCAATTTTGAGACACAGAGCACATTTTTGTATAAAAGTTCTGCTTTTTAATTTCTGAAGGCAAAAGGCCAATTTAGATTGACAGTTTAAGTGCATTTATAACAATAAATGAAATGCAGATTTTTGTGACCATTTCTCTTTTCCTGCCAGCTCCTGTTGTAGTATAACATTCAAATGCCCTTGTTGCATTTGCCTTTTTTTTACAAATTATTGGGCAGCATCCGGCATCTTAAATTATCTCAGCTTTAATTTATCCCACATTTGGTGTCCTTTGCCATATATATTTTTTTCTCCTTTACTTTTTCAGTCTACAATTTGCATTGCAAAGTATTTTAAAAGCAGACCAAACTTATCTTTGAAAAATAGGTGCCAGTGTTATTCATATGACTAAAGAATGATGTGCCACACGTTTAGGTGGGAGATCAGTAAATGGAAATGACTCAGTTCATGAGCCTTTCCAGTCATTCAAAACTGTACCAGAAGCAATTTTCTTCCATCTGTTTCCATGCAAATTAGATGAAAAGCAGGTTATTTGGAAGGACACCAAGGACGTATAGAGTTATGAGAGCATCCACATCACAACTTGTGTTGTGCAACATTAGTGACTACTGATTAATGCCTGCTGTGTGTCAAAGAATCTTCCCTGACCAGGAAGCTAATTAATACTATGACCTGTCCTAATGATGCTACTACTACTTTTAACTCTTTAGTGTACACCAGATAAGGAAATCAAAGTCACACATACTAATATTACTTTCATTATAAGTTGTAGAACAAAGTCTTTCAAATCTGAATGTACTTCTCTCCTTGTAAGACACCTTTGCATAGGTGTGGTAGTAGTGGTTGATTGATAGTTTATAGCTATTTGTAGCCATACAAATAGCCATAATGTTGGCTATTTGTAGCGTGGCTTGTGTATAGAGAGATAGAAACATAGAAGCATAGAAGATTGATGGCAGAAAAAGAACTCATGCCCTTATACTATTTCCTGTATTTTATCTTAGGATGGATATATGTTTATCCCAGGCATGTTTAAATTCAGTTACTATGGATTTACCAATCATGTCTGCTGAAGTTTATTCCAAGCATCTACTGCTCTTTCAGTAAAATAATATAATAATAATAATACAGTAAATTAATGAAATAATATCAGGTTGCTTCTGATCTTTTCCCCAACTGACCTCAGATTGTGCCCCCTTGTTCTTTCCTATTAAAAACCCTTCCTCCTGAACCTTATTTAACCCTTTAACATATTTAGATGTTTTGATCATGTCCCCCCTTTCCATTCTGTCCTCCAGAGTAAAAGTAATAGTGTAAATAGATAAAATAATTTTTGCTACGAAGAACTCTGTAGCCAGAGTTTCAAGAACTCTGGCTACAGTGTGTTCATTTGATGACTTCAGCTTCTTATAGCTTGGTCTGTGGCTGGTTGGTTGGGTTGGGTTACCTTCCAAATTGTAGCTCCAATACCTTTATCTTCCTTTTAATTAGAGTCTTGCCTGAGACAATTACTCAAGTTAAGTTCTGGCCAGACTCAGATTCCTTTTATCTGGCTGTGGTCTTGATTGTGGCTCTCCCTCCTGTTCCTCAAGGTTATTCCTTCTGCCCATTACAGTTACTTGATAACTGGTCATGTTTTCTCCTGGGCTTTATTTCAAAGTGTGGCTGATATCTGTTGGGCCTTGATTGAGATTCAGGGAAAGGGAGGATTTAATGGTACTTTTTTTTAGCCTTGTGGGGAGGAAGATCTTGAAGGTTTTCAATTTATATTGATAGCAGTACTGTTGATAGGTGTTTTAGACAGGGCTATCAAACTCCCAGGCCACAGGCCAGATGCATCATGCACTGGCCACGCGCACACCCAGTTTAGCAAAGGGGGGGGGGAGTCCTGACACATCACGCCACAACCCTGTGACCACATGAGTTTGATACCCTTACTTTAAGAGATTGTCCTACCAGGGGAAGCTGGGAGCACTTTCTTTGCAACAATTGTGGAGACAAATATGATACGCAGCTCTGCCCTTTCTTTTCCAGGACTTCGTTTCCGTTCTAGTCTTTTAATGGTTTTGTTTTTTATTTATTTTATACTAGTTAATGAAGATACACAAGGTCTCCCTTGAACTTCAGGTTCCTATTCATACTTCATGAGGGATCTAATTTTTGCAGGTAATTTTTTATCTTAAGAAATGGATTGCAGAGGAGAGCTTTGTGCATTAAGAAGCACAATGAATTATCCATGAGGCACAGCAGTCAGACATTAGCAGTGCCTTTTTATGAGGAAAAAATGAGTGATATTAACAATTTAAACCATCCACCGACTCCTCTTTTTCATAGGGAAGCAATAACAGCTACCACAAGGCTAAAAATGAAGAGCATACAGCTCCTCCTCTAGGCCTTGAGCACCTTTGGAAAGATGTTTGCAGCAGATTACTTTCAGCATCTTGTAATTTGATTTTGTAACTACCTCGGCAGCATAAGGCAAGATAATTTGGACCAGAGTCAGCTTCACAGATATGTGCATTTGATATGTGCAGTCCATGTGATGGGGCTACATGGAAATGAGCACTATGGATCTGGTTAGTTCTGGAATGAATGTCTGTAGAGATTCTTAATTATCCAGTCATGGTTGCCGCAAAGATGCTTTTCCAAAACTCAAATGGGCTTTCTTGGGTTTTTTTCTCCTTGAAAAAATTGCATTTCTCATTTATTTATTTGTTTGTTTGTTTGTTTGTTTGTTTGTCTATTTACTTACTTACTTACTTACTTACTTACTTACTTACTTACTTACTTACTTACTTACTTACTTACTTACTTACTTACTTATTAGATTTGTATGCCGCCCCTTTCCGTAGACTCGGGGCGGCTCACAACACAATAAAAACAGTTTATAACAAATCTAATAATTTACAATATAAAATATTTAAAAACCCCATTATTAAACAGACATACACACAAGCATACCATACATAAATTGTATAGGCCCGGGGGAGATATCTCAGTTCCCCCATGCCTGACGACAAAGGTGGGTTTTAAGGAGTTTGCGAAAGGCGAGGAGGGTAGGGGCAGTTCTAATCTCTGGGGGGAGCTCATCCAAGAAGCTTCTTCAGTTTGTGAATATTCTGGAATGAATATCACCCCCAAAAGGAAAATATTGAATAGATTTGATGAGCTGTTGATAAGCAAATCCTTGGGTTGATATGATACTTGAAAAGGAGGAGGAGGAGGAAGAGGAGGAAGAGGAAGAGAATAACCTCTTAACAATTGTTAACTGTTCTTGGACCCTTTAGTACTGACTTTAAATGTGGGGAGGGGGAGGAGACTATAAAAGATTACTCTCCAGTAACAGAAGATATGTTGACATGAAGTAGGCTTATCTCTGATAAATGACCCAATACTTGCCAAGCATAGTGAAAGGTTTAGTATTCTTGGCGCTTATTCACTAACAATTTTCTCCCTTCACGCCTGTCCAAACTTTTCTACTTGTACTACTATTGGCAGAAGTGTTCTTTTCATGGTAAGTTTGTGTGTTATGAGATTTATATTCTGGAAAAAGAATATTATATTGTGGCATTGTAGGTATCTTGTTAACTGAATTGAGAGCTATGGGTCATAAATTCTTATTACAAGCTGGGTTTCTGTGATGGTGTGAGAGAAAGGCTTTGGGAAATTGAGCCAAGAGACAATGTCAAGAGAAAAGTCACATAAAAGACAGCCTACCTGCCACTAGATAATGACAAGAGGTTCAGAAGGGACCCATCTTAGTTTCTTGGGTTGTATACAAGACAGGGAGAAATATACTTTTAGCCTTGTGATGTAAACCAGATTAAAAATCACAACTAGATAAGCTAATTCTATTTTATTGTCATCTACATTGACAGTGTCTTGTTCCTTTTATTGGTTGTTCCTTAATATGCTGTGTTTATTTTCCTGAAACTGGATCTTCATAATAATAATGTTTTAAATTACTTTGACTTTTTGTGCTGCAGCTGCCAAAAAAAGCCAACAAAGTCCTGGGCTGCATTTACAGAGGGATAGAATCAAGGTCACACAAAGTGTTAGCTACACTTTATAATGCCCTAGTAATACCACACTTGGGATAATACCACCAATTTCGGTCACCACAATATAAAAAAGATGGTGACTCTAGAAAAAGTGTAGAGAAGAGCAGCAAGAATGAAAGGGGACTGAAGAATTAAACATATGAAGAATGGTTGCAGCAGTTGAGTATGTCTAGGTTAATGAAAAGAAGGAATAGGGATGACGTGATAGCCATGTTTTAAATATTTGAGGGGCTGCCACAAAGAAGATGTTAACCTATTCTTCAAAGTACTTGAGGGCAGGGTAAGAAGCAATGGATGGAAACTAATCATAGAAACATAGAAGACTGACGGCAGAAAAAGACCTCATGATCTATCTAGTCTGCCCTTATACTATTTTCTGTATTTTATCTTAGTATGGAAATATGTTTATCCCAGGCATGTTTAAATTCAGTTACTGTGGATTTATCAACCACGTCTGCTGGAAGTTTGTTCCAAGGATCTACTACTCAAGAAGAGAACCAACCTAGAGATAAGGATAAATTTCCTGATAATGAGGCCAATTAACCAATGCAACGACTTGCTTCAGAAGGTGTGGATGCTCCATTAGCAGGCCATGGAGATTTTTAAGCAGCCCATGTGTCAACCTTTGCTATGAATCTGCATTATCTCTACGCTTGGTTGCCAATAGAAATGAGGAGGGGCCTTGGGCATTGGGGGGAGGGGAAGAGTGCAGGAGGCTCTGTGAAGTGGGATAAGTTTCCTTTTCCTAGAAACCAGGTGACCAGGAGGAGACTGTTAGAAGTTGCATTCCATAAATGTGACGTGGGTCTGAAGCTGCGTCCACCTGATAGTCATGGACACTAGGGATTGGCCAATCTCCAAGAGGGGGCTCAAAAAGAGATTTTGATATATGCATGTATCAAATACGCAAGGGTTAGCATGGAAATGATGTCAGGGCACAAATGCCACAACAGACCTGTTTGCATCAGACATCAGAGTTAGAGTATATAACTGCAGCATTGGCATGATGACATCCTCACAGATTACTGTACTGCATTGGCCTGCTGGAAATTGCTAGTTACACTGGGAATTGTTTTGCAGGAGGGGAGAGAAATAGACCAGCTGCTGTGGATACATATAGTACAGCTAACTTGGTTTATTATTTCTATGAACATGTACAGCACACAGCGCAGGGTCATATTAAAATACTGGTTAATGTTTATGAACTTGCCTCTAATTAGAATGCTTTATGGACTGCAGATTGCCAAAGCATTGATTCACTTCCTGTACACTAAATATTTAAATGTACTGTCACTATATTTCCAGAATGGATTCATAGGGATGTTCCAGCATAAGCATTTTGCAGTATATTTCTGTGGAGACTGCAAAGCATTCTTCTTAAATGCAAATCGTTAATTATATATTGTTCTCTAATTGTTTTCCTTTCGGCAAAATAACTTTATAATGCAGTGCTGTTTATGCCCAGAGGGCACATAGAATGAACTTGCAAGAAGCAACCTGCCATCACTTTAAATTTTACATACCTCTGAGAATACTGTTGCATAAGTATGTGGTAGGAAACCAGGTTGAAACTTCAAACATGCACTTAGTTTACAAGACTAGTTTATTATTATTTTTTCTGAATAATTACTTGCTGCTAATTACTTGCCAGTGGTCTCTCTTAGTTGGTAACTCCTTGAGGCACATGGCATTTTATCCCCACAGAAGCTCAACTGGCACCCAGGATCATTTGAAATAGGGCCAGGTTCCTTTTACCTTCCTACTGGTGTACTGTGTGTGCATCACAGTGTTTCACGCGCATCCCCTAGCACACATCCCCTAGCACAATTTTGATTCCACGCATGCGCAGAAGGATGATTTTCCTTCTCTGCATGGTCAGAGAGCCGAAAATTCACCAAAATTAGGAAAAAAAGATGGCAGCACGCATGGACCAGCAAAGACAGCACCGGAGCTGTCACACCAAAATTGTGCAATTGATGGGTCACTACTAGAGGGTGCATTAGATCGCACTGGTAGGAACCCACCTCTGATTTGAAGGCCTTTCTGTTTTCCCAGGCTTTTAAACTAGTTTTTCATTACAAATGAAGGCAAATACACTGCTCAAAAAAATAAAGGGACAACAACATATTATAACTCCAAGTAAATCAAACCTCTATGAAATCAAACTGTCCACTTAAGAAGCAACACTGATTGACAATCAATTTCACATGCTATTGTACAATTTTTTTTTAATTTTTTTTGAGCAATATGTGTCCCAGTCTAATGTTGCAGGATTCAATCTGAGTTGGTCCCTGGGACCAGAGGTCTAGTCTTCCGAGCTTTCAGACTTGTGCTGGAGCCATTCTTCAGGGGACTTCTCTCTAGCAGAATTTGATAAAGTATGTGCTAGAAATAGGGGTCCTCAAACTTGGCAATTTTAAGATGCGTGGACTTCAACTTCCAGAATTCTCCAGACAGCTATATTAGCTGGAGAATTCTGGGCAGTTGAAGTCCATGCGTCTTAAAGTTGCCAAGTTTGAAGACCTCTGAGCTAGAGAGAGATTCCATGAGGATGAGCTCCAGCACAAGTCCAAAAGCTTGGAAGACTAAAATTCAGGTCACTAGCCCAGATTGGGTCCTGTAGCTTTTCGTTTTATTTTCACTGCATTTTAATTCACATTAGTTTAGTTTTTGAAAGACTGCCTTGCAGTTGCTTAGTTTATATAGGGTGTTTTTATTTTGCAGGTAATTTATTTTTTAAAAATTATTTTTAAAAGTTTGTTTTATTGTGAAACTTTCAGAGATCTCTGATTATGGGAAAGGTTTTTATTTTTAATAAGATAAATAAATGGAATCTGCTGGGATTCAAATAATATTGGTCCATTATTTTAAGTCTAAAATATTTCTAAACTGCAGATGCAACACTTGGATAGAACCACTTATCACTTACCAAATCCATTTAGGCACAATGTTCTTTTTGTAAAGGAGATGGAGAAATTGTCATATTAACTGAAGTTTACCACAAGAGATATATAACATTGCAGCTTTTTAATTTCTGAGGTATCATTGGAAGTGATCATTTAATTTAATTTAATTAATTTAATTTATTAGGTTTGTATGCCGCCCTTCTCCGGAGACTCGGAGCGGCTCATAACAATAACAACAATGTAAACAAATCTAATACATTTTTTAAACAAAATCTAAAAACCCATTATTAAAACTGTACAACACATACCATACATAAATAATATAAACCCAGGAATAGAATATTAGGGAAGCATCCTTGAGAGATTTGCATAAAATTACTTGGATAAACAAAAAGTAATTTTTATATGCTGCATGCATAAATAACAAAAGGCCTTATACATAAATATACAGTTATGGGAAGCACCTGCCTTTGTATAAATCCATGTAATAAAAGTTGAAGAGATATCCTGTCAAATAATCTACAGTGTTCTTTCTGTACCTTGGGAGGAGGAGGGGCTGTCTATTGACAATTTCAAAAATAGTTAAGTCCCATCTGGTGATCAGATTAGACTCAGCAGATCAATCCAAAATGTGTTTTTGAAAAATGAGCACCATTCTCCCATTGAACACAGGAGCGAAGAATGCACACCTGTGTGTCTGCTTCTTCTTCAGTATATGATGAAATTTACAGGCAAGCTAGGACATTTTGAGGTGGTATAGCATCTCTTATTCCATTATGATTGGTGTAAATCGATCCCTGAGGTGAGATCTGCTCCTATCCTTCTGACCTTCTAATAAGAGCCTGAAAATTTGGCTCTGGAAGTTGGCTTGGGAGCCCTAATGGAGATGTATCACACTGGAGGTGATTGATGTATTAAGAGAAGACACTCCCCCACAACCTCCCCCCATGCACATCATGCTCCCCTCTTCCCCCTTTTAATTGTAATTTATTACTGTTATTAAGAATATGGGTTAGTTGGCTTTTAATGTTGTAAGCCGCGCAGAGTTGCCTCAAAGTAAGATCAGTAGCAAAAGCTAATAAATAAATGCTCTTTAGGTATATCTTTTAAAATAATATGGCTTCTTTATATACTTATATCTTGAATTCTTTGAACAAATTATGATAAACATAGCACCATGATGTGGCTCTGTTTATTCAGGGAAGTTTCAGTTGACCCTGGTTAGATTAAAGGTCTTTCTCTAACCCACCTTGATTTGGCTCTCCATCTGAGACAATATGACCAGTCTAAACATGGCTTGAGAACCTCTGTCAGTCAGTAATTCCGATATTGTTTTCCAGACTTTCCTAACCTCTCCCCTTGATGCTGATTATTATGGAAACAAAGTGCCTTCCGCAATAATTAGCATTAGCCTTAATTCTTCAGCTGCCACTTAATTAAATAGCTGCCTCTTGTTTTCTTTCTGATACACATAGATAACCACTTTGAAGCAGGCTCAGAGAAGTAATTATTTTGTAAGCCAATCACTAAAATATGAATTCTGATTTTTCTTCGGTGACAAAGAAAGTGAGTTGCTATTATAGTCCTTGTAAGAAAACACGTCCGCCCATCAAATTAGTTTTGATAATTATATGCAAAACAGATTCTCTGTCTGAAAGGAAATATCCAAGTAGAGAGAAACTACCTAGTTCTTTAAGGTTCAATCTTTAAAGAACCTAGTTCTTTAAAGTTCAGTGTTTCAATCTTTCAATTTACCAGGCATTTTCCAGTGATGTTAACTGATGCAGTGTCAGACATTGGCTTTCCAGAAACAATACAAAATCATTTGCGGAAGTAGCAAGTGCCAACCTGCCATCTGCCCAGCCTGCATATTTGTCTGTTTTAAAAGAAAAGCAGCTGAGTCCTGTTCCTGAGAGCCACCTGTATCATATGCTAAAGGCAAAGTTTATCATAGAAGAGAACAGCGATAAAGCCCAGCACATTATTTTCTATAGTTAACTCCAAGCATTGGAAAGTAAATGGAATTTCTGATCTGGTTTCATCTGGCTTAGATGATCGCTAGTTTGTTAGATTTCATGAGACTCTTTTTTTGTTTTCCTTTTCCCAACTCTTTCCCTCTCTTCTCTCTCTCTCTCTCTCATCTATCAATCATTAGTATTACAAACATAGTACCATACTACAGTGAGAAACATAATATCAGGCAAGCAGATAGCTTTTTATAACTTTTTGACATCTATTCGCCTTCTCTCATCAGGCCCAGGATATGATAAGTCAAAAATCTAAACACAAACAAAAAACTAATCTTAGTTGTTCTAAGGCTGCATATAGAGAGAGGGGGGAAATCACATTTTAACAAGCGTAAATTCAATTTTTGGAAGTCTTAGGGATTAATTGTGAGCATTCTGAAATGGAATTAAAGACTCTCCATGGAACCCTTGATTGATAAAATTGAATGATTCTATTTCCTTGGAACTGAGCTCACTAAGCTACACCAATTACTGAGTAATACTTGGGCTTTTTTGGCTCTCGGTATGTCATCCTCTAATAATCCATGGTGAGATAATTGTGAACCAGCTACAATAGCTCCAATCTCCAGCAGTTTCTGCATCGTGTGATGCATTCTAAAATACATTCTTCAGTTGCAGTATGTAACAGTATGTGGGGATGACCTTGGGGGATGGAGGGGGAAGAGATGCAGCGCAGGGAACGGTCAGATAAAAGTTAGCTTAGCTCACAGCAGGAATGTAGGTGGGGCAAGTAATTTAAAAGGGGTCCTGGCCAGTTTCTTTGGCTGTAAAGGGAATGGTGGAAGAAATGTCCAATCGTCCCCTGTCCAATTGTCTTTCCTTTCTCTCACTTATCATATATATCTTCTTTCTTTCATATATCCTCTCCCCTAAGTTCACTTTACCCTTATATATATTACTACATGTCTATTTTTCTTCCTATGTATTTGTGTATTGGACAAATGAATAAATAAATAAATGAATGAATGAATGAATGAATGAATGAATGAATGAATGAATGTGCTTTCAGAGTAGCAAGACTCTGTTAATATAACTTTACAATAGCAATAGGAATAGCACTTCAGACTTATATACCACTTTACAGTGCTTTACAGCCTCGTCTAAGTGGTTTACATAGTCAGCATATTGACCCCAATAATCTGGGTCCTCATTTTACCAACTTCAGAAGGATGGAAGGCTGAGTCAACCTTGAGCCTGGTGCAATTTTGAACTGCCAAATTGCAGCCAATCAGCAGAAGTAGCCTGCAGTACTGCACTCTATCCACTACGCCAGTGTTTCCCAACCTTGGCAACTTTAAGATATTTGGACTTCAACTCCCAGAATTCCCCAGCCAGCGAATGCTGGCTGGGGAATTCTGGGATTTGAAGTCCAAATATCTTAAAGTTGCCAAGGTTGGGAAACACTGCACTACGCCACTGTATCTCTTAAAGTAGAATTAACACATTTGGCTATGGTTTCTGTCTAGTTTACATTGAAAGGCTGACACATTAATTATCTGTACTCATGCAGTCATTTTTCATAGTAATAGTAATATAGATGCATACATACCTAGTCCTGATACTGAGCTGATAAATTATTCCATCCTCCATAATAGTTGATCTGAAGTGATTTGATTCTAATATGTGCTGGTATTGGAATGTCTTACAGGTAGTCTTTGACTTATAATCATTCATTTAGTGACTATTTGAAGTTACAATGGCACTGAAAAAAGTGACCTATGACCATTTTTCACACTTGCGACCATTGTAGTATGCCCATGGTGGTTCATATTTATGTCCCAGAGTCATGTGACCTTCTTTTGTGAACTTCTGACAAACAAAATTAATGGGGAACTTAGATTCAGTTAATAACCGTGTTGCTAACTTAACAACTGCAGTGATTCATTTAACAATTATGGTAAGAAAGGTCATAAAATGGGACAAAACTGATTTAACAACTGTCTTGCTTAGCAACCGAAATTTTGGACTCAATTGTGGTTGTGTGTTGAGGACTACCTGAATTTCTTGGACTTGCATATACAGTGGTACCTCTACTTACGAACTTAATTCATTCCGTGACCAGGTTCTTAAGTAGAAAAGTTTGTAAGAAGAAGCAATTTTTCCCATAGGAATCAATGTAAAAGCAAATAATGTGTGAGATTGGGGAAACCACAGGGAGGGTGGAGGCCCTGTTTCCCCCCAGGAGATTCCTAGAAAGACCCCACGGAGGCTTCTCCCTGCCTTTTCCGGTTACAGTTTTGGAGGCTCAGGTTTGTAAGTTGAAAACGGTTCTTGAGAAGAGGCAAAAAAATCTTGAACACCTGGTTCTTATCTAGAAACGTTCGTAAGTAGAGGCGTTCATCACTGTACATCAGAATTTATGAAATCTGCGCTTTATAATAAGGGCTGGATTAAGGCAAATTTATGCCTAAGTGCAGCCCAATAATGGCACTCCTTGGCCCTTCCATAGTTTAACTGGCAAGATACTAAGATCCAATAAGTGCTGAAGGTGAAATAAGAAATCAAACAGCCAGTTTTCTTCCAGACCATCCGTTAGGCCACATCCCACAACTATACTAAATGTAAACTATTTTTGGGGGGGAGATGGAAGAACCATTTAGTGCTAAAAATAGCAGCAAGCTTTATAAGCAAAATATTTACATATTATTAAAGCAACGGAAGAATGCACATTTTCAACACTTTAAGTGCATTTTAATAGAATTGTTATAAGTAGAAAAATGCTAATTCAAAATATATTGAAAACTACTTTAATCACCCTCCCCAAGATGATAAGGCAAAATAAAAGTTGATATTATCGCTACTGAAATTACATGATCTTGAGAGCATATTTTCCCATTTTGAAAATCTCTCAAACCAAGCTTTTAATATGAAGCCACCCTGCCAAAGAAACCAGTGCAAATTAAAACCGAATGCAGCAGATAAGGACAATTATAACAAAATGGAAGAGTGGTAGTTTTTGACATACAACCAGTAGTGGGTTACTACTGGAATGGTAAAGGACGTCGCATGGTAGCAAAAATCGAACTGCATGTGTGTGTTCCAGCATGTTTTTCTTTCTGTGCATGTGCAGGAAGCAAAATCTCACGAGGGGATGTGCACAAATGCAAGAATTTGGTGATTTTTTGCTTCTGCGCATGCTCCTACCTCTAAAACAGAGGTGGGGAATGATGGCCCCTTTATGACTTGTGGACTTCAACTCCCAGAATTCCTGATCCAGTGTGGCTGGCTCAGGAATTCTGGGAATTGAAGTTCACAAGCCATAAAAGGACCATTATTTCCCACCTCTACTCTAAAATGAAGATGGCAGTGAAAAAAGGCTAATGGCATGACAGATTGAGGGAAATGCTGTATGCCTTTCCCTTGGTGCTGTAGGCGCTTGCTTCTTCATTTAATGGCTAATGAGGGCTGTGCCTAATCATTTCTGCAAAGGAATAGGATAGCTCTGATGCTTCCGGATTATTAAGAGTTTGTTTAGACTTGCCCCATTTCGATTGCTTGTTGTGGTGGTAAATGTGTGGTTGCTGTAAGTGCTTTCCATTTCTGTGCTGATTTTACAGTCTAAGCAATGAGGTTGGCTCCATGAGGAATTTGCAGAAGTTGGAATCAGGTCATAGAACAAAGCTCTTCCTTTGTAGCTTTATATACACAAATATTAAGGTGTTAGAAATGCTCAATACTTTGTAAGTAACCATTTCAGGAACAGCTTACAGTGTATATTTCCCCCCTTCTTCCTCCCATCTGAGACAAGCATCCTTCTCTCTCCATTTTCCTGCCCCCTGCTGTACATCCCTAGGGAGAGAGTAAGATTGTTTTGATATAAATGACTATGTCGATCTCTTGTGAAGTTCCCTGCAGTATAAAAGGGACTTCTGAACAAGCGCAGTTTAACGGAGCTGCTTTCCCACAATACTGTCACAAGATTATAGTATTAAAAATAAGAGCACTATAAATAAGATTCCAAAATAATGCCCCTGAAATAATTAAGGTAAGCCTACTTTCTACCCAGAAGTCTCTATTTTCTGCAATATACGACTTTCCAGTAAAAAATTTACTGTGCACAGAATATTTTTTTGGGTCTCATTTTCATCCTCTATTAAGTTAATGTGTGGGTGGGTGGGGCGGGAGAGAGAGATAGAGTTTGGGAACTTCCGAAAAAATATTTGAATCTATATTTTTTGCACACATATTTTGATTGTAATAATACAAAAAGGACTTGCAAATGGAAGTAGAACAATTGTAACAAAAGAAAGAAATGATAGTATCAATACTAGTAAGTGTGTTGGGTGCAATACCAAAACATCTGGAGCATCACTTGAACACCAAAAGGCAGCCTTACTTGGAATAATGTATATCCCACAACATTGATTTAACATCACAACAGCATCTATCTATCCCACATCTTTGGAATGATTTGATAGGTGGATAAAATGCAAAATCCAATCTCAACATCTGGCTGACCTTGAAACCAATCATAATAATTGGAGAAGCTTACATCCTACTAATATCTTTAATATTATTAAACAACAGCATCTGCTTATCTCACATCCTTAGGAAGGACTCAATTGACAAAAATGCTAAATCCAGCCTCAATATCTGGTTCACTGGATAAGCAACAATAATAATATCTGGTTTTCAGATTTGGAAAAAAATAAAATCGACCCATCTCCACTAAACACCTCTATAGGAAGAAGAAGGTAAATCCAAATAATCTGAAGTCAAAGGCTCCAATTTGCCTCAGTATTAAATGCTGGGAACTATCCTGCTTGACTTAGTCTCCCAGGAACATTGCTGTTGGCCTTGGCATTTGTTCCCAATATTCAATCCTGACCTGTTTTCAAAGCAAAAGCATGTTTAGTGCTGCAACTTTAAAACTAGGATCCTAGAAGATTCCTGGTTTCTGTTATCCTTCCTGTCAGATACCCCTTCCAGATGTGCTGGGCCTCCATTCCCATAATCCCCCGCCTCTAGAATAGGATGTGCAGTTTGTCATGTGTTTACAGGTGACTTGTGGTTCAGATCACTTTTTACCTTTCTTATTTAGAGTTTTCGGAGAAGGGCGGCATACAAATCTAATAAATAACATGGGCAGTATTGAGTTTAGGCATCTGTTTTCTTTGCCAGGCAATCCTACAAGGCAGAATAAACTTTTCCTCTCATGAAGCCCAATTATAATCTCTCTACTGGTGAAAGGGTGGATTTGCTTTTCCACCCAAAACATTAAGATAGTGGGCTGAACTTAAGAACAGGTGCATAGAAGTAAAAGTGCCCTGTTGGGGAGAAAAACAGAAGTATCTTCCCATCATCCTCTGCACCAGTATGATGTTGGCCTGCTGATGTAACTGCAATGAGAAAGCAGGTGCACCATGGAAATCAAGACAAGGGAAATTGCAAAGGAAGATAAAAATGCACAGAAGTTTACCCAAGAAGGGCTGTTTCATGCATTATGAAACATGTTTCAATTCTCCTCAAGAGGCTGCCAGTCCTTTATTGCACAGTGTATAGCACATTATCAAATAACACATACAGGAAATTCCTATGAAACGTTATAGTTCTGAATCTCTTTTTCTTTGGTGGACATTGGTCTCTGGGGGAAGTTCTAAGACGTTTGAACATGCCAGGCACATCTTTTTATTGGACACATACCACTTCGGTTGGGTGCAAACTGAAAACTCCCATATTGCTGTTAACATTTAGCACTTAGACTTTATATACACTTTACTTTACAGCACTCTCTGAGTGGTTTACAAATGTCAGCATGCTACCCCCCAACAGTCTGGGCCCTCATTTTACTCACCTTGGAAGGATGGAAAACAATCAACCTTGAGTTAATGCGGATCGAACTCCTGCTTTTGGGCAGAGTTTACCTGCAGTATTGCATTCTATCCACTGTGGCATCACAGCTTTTGCCTGTTTCTAGACCTTATCAAAGAGGTAGAGAAGTGATGTATCTTGAATGTAGGCAAAGAGTGAGCCTCTTGAGAAATAGTTTATGGAAGCATATATCTGAACAAACTCATGGGATTGTTGGTGAGGAGACCATGAATGCTTCTGTAGCAGTTACCAATTCTGAGCATTTCCAGACATACTGTAGCTTGATGAAGGTTTACCATAGATAGTTGCAGGAAAAAAACCTAGATCATATTTATTTGTGTATATCTGGCAATTTAGATGAAAGAAGCATTGAAAGAACATTAAAGCTCTTTCCAGTGCTTTTCAAAGCCTTAGGAATATCAAATGTTTCCAGAATATTCTCTCACTTTATCCTCCAGCTATTTAACCAAGCAGTTTCAATAGATATATAGTAATACCTCGTCTTAAGAACCTAATTGGTTCCCGGGGGAGGTTCGTAAGACGAACAGTTCGTAAGACGAAACATTGTTTCCCATAGGAAACAATGTAAAATCACTTAATCCGTGCAACGAAACCCCCCCCCCGCAAAAAAAACGCCGCCGCCCGGCTATCACCTTTAAAAACAGCCGGGGGGGGGGGGGGCTTCTCAGCGTCCTCCTGAACCTGAACGCCAAACCTGAACTTCCGAGTTCGGCATTCGGGAGGCCGCCGAGAAGCCCCCTAGCTGTTTTAAAAGGTGACAGCCGGGCGCCGGGGCTTCTCAGTGGCCACCCGAACGCTGAACCCGGAAGTTCGACAAAAGTTCGGGTTCGGGAGGCCGCTGAGAAGCCCCGCTGCCCGGCTGTCACCCTTTAAAACAGTCGGGGGGCTTCTCAGCAGCCTCCCGAATGCCGAACCCAGAAGTTTGGGTTTGGCGTTCAGGTTCAGGAGGACGCTGAGAAGCCCCCCGGCTGTTTCAAAAAGCGATAGCCGGGCGGCGGGGCTTCTCGGCGGCAGCAGTGGGTTCATAAGAAGGAAAAAGTTTGTAAGAAGAGGCAAAAAAATTCTGAACCCCGGGTTCATATCTCGGATTGTTTGTAAGACGAGGGGTTTGTATCATGAGGTACCACTGTACTGTACTGTTGAGTTACACAAAAAGCATCAGCTGGGTGTTTACCAGCCCAGTTTTTCACTTTCTCCCTTCTGGGTCATATACTAAAGTCTAAAAAAAAAAATTCACTTTATAGTGTGTCTCCCTTTGTATTATTACTGGGGGAAGTGGTGGTTGGTTATGAAGTCTTATATTGGACCCATTTGGTGGCATAAGCAAACTGCAATGAAATACAGGGTGAATTTTCCCTATAATTCTAGGTAATGCAAGTTGCACAGTGACTGTGTTTATCACTTTCACTATGGGGAAAGGGCCTAAAAAATTTGGGTCCTAGCGTTCTGCTAGGCATTCTCAATCAAATGTATTTGGTTGACAAAAAGACTTTGTCCCCCACTCTAAAAGGGGATTGCAGTGACCAATGTTTGTTGGCTTGCTTCTTGTAGGATTCGGCTGCTTCAACAATAGAATAGAATAGAATTCTTTATTGGCCAAGTGTGATTGCACACACAAGGAATTTGTCTTTGGTACATATGCTCTCATTGTACATAAAAGAAAAAGATACATTTGTGAAGAATCAGGAGGTACAAGCACCTTCTTGGTGTCTTCCCGCCCCTTTTTTTAGTTTCTCCATCCACTCTGTTAGGGAAGTTGAAGAGGGAGGTTCTGTAGATAACTCAGGCATAGGAACGGAATCTTGGCCACTGGTGACCTGGAAAAGGGTTATTCCCATACTGCTATGGACCCTGATGTTATATGCCACTTCTACAAAAGGCAACAACTCCGCCCAGTTGTTCTGTTGGTAGTCCACATAGCATCTAAGGCAGTGTTCCCCAACCTTGGCAACTTGAAGATATTTGGACTTCAATTCCCAGAATTCCCCAGCCAGCATGCGCTGGCTGGGGAATTCTGGGAGTTGAAGTCCAAATATCTTCAAGTTGCCAAGTTTGGGAAACACTGATCTAAGGTACTGTTAGAAACATAGAAACATAGAAGACTGACGGCAGAAAAAGACCTCATGGTCCATCTAGTCTGCCCTTATACTATTTTCTGTATTTTATCTTACAATGGATATATGTTTATCCCAGGCATGTTTAAATTCGGTTACTGTGGATTTACCAATCATGTCTGCTGGAAGTTTGTTCCAAGGATCTACTACTCTTTCAGTAAAATAATATTTTCTCATGTTGCCTTTGATCTTTCCCCCAACTAACTTCAGATTGTGTCCCCTTGTTCTTGTGTTCACTTTCCTATTAAAAACACTTCCCTCCTGAACCCTATTTAACCCTTTAACACATTTAAATGTTTCGATCATGTCCCCCCTTTTCCTTCTGTCTTCCAGACTATACAGATTGAGTTCATTAAGTCTTTCCTGATACGTTTTATACTTAAGACCTTCCACCATTCTTGTAGCCCGTCTTTGGACCCGTTCAATTTTGTTAATATCTTTTTGTAGGTGAGGTCTCCAGAACTGAACACAGTACTCCAAATGTGGTCTCACCAGCGCTCTATATAAGGGGATCACAATCTCCCTCTTCCTGCTTGTTATACCTCTAGCTATGCAGCCAAGCATCCTACTTGCCTTTCCTACCGCTCGACCACACTGCTCACCCATTTTGAGACTGTCAGAAATCACGACCCCTAAATCCTTCTCTTCTGAAGTTTTTGCTAACAGAGAACTGCCAATGCAATACTCAGATTGAGGATTCCTTTTCCCCAAGTGCATTATTTTACATTTGGAAACATTAAACTGCAGTTTCCATTGCTTTGACCATTTATCTAGTAAAGCTAAATCATTTACCATATTACAGGCCCCTCCAGGAATATCAACCCTATTGCACACTTTAGAGTCATCGGCAAATAGGCAAACCTTCCCTACCAGACCTTCCCCTATGTCACTCACAAACATATTAAAAAGAATAGGACCCAGAACAGACCCTTGTGGCACACCGCTTGTAACCTGACTCTGCTCAGAATACTCGCCATTAACAATAACTCTCTGATGTCTATGCTTCAGCCAGCTTGAAATCCACTGAACTATCCAGGGATTAAGTCCAATCTTCACTAATTTATCTATCAGCTCTTTATGTGGAACCGTATCAAAGGCTTTGCTGAAGTCCAGATAGGCAATATCCACGGCACCACCTTGATCCAACACCTTTGTGACATAGTCAAAGAAATCAATGAGATTAGTCTGACATGATTTGCCTTCAGTAAAGCCATGCTGATTTGGGTCCAATAAGTTATTGTTTTTTAGGTGCTGATTTATCCTCTTTTTGAGTAGAGTCTCCATCATTTTAACTACAACTGATGTCAAGCTAACTGGCCTGTAGTTACTAGCTTCTTCTCTACTGCCCTTCTTGTGGATAGGCACAACACTGGCCATTCTCCAATCCTCAGGAACATCTCCTGTTAACAGGGATTGGTTAAACAAATCAGTCAGGGGGGTAGCAATGACAGATCTGAGTTCTTTAAGAACTCTGGGGTGGATGCCATCTGGACCCATTGCCTTATTTATCTTTAATCGTTCAAGTTCTTCTAAGACATCGGCTTCTAAGATCACTGGAGCTGAATCCGTACAGCTGGAAGCAATGCTATATCCCTCTATAGTATTATTTTGTAAGGTGTCTTTTGAGAAAACTGAACAGAATTAGCTATTGAAATGGTCAGCAATCTCCTTATTCCCATCAATGCATGTATTATTCCCGGTACTAAGCTTTGTGATGCTGCAGTTTTTCTTCTTCCTATCACTAATATATCTGAAGAAGGTTTTATCCCCCTTCTTTACAGATTTTGCGATTTCTTCCTCTTTTGAGGCTTTAGCAGCATGTATTATCTGTTTCGCCTCCTTCTGTCTCATTTTATACACCTCTCTATCAGCTATACTTCCAGACTCTTTATACCTCCTATAGTCAGCCTTTTTTTCATTGACTATAGCCCTTACATCATTGCTAAACCATAGCAGTTTCTTCTTCCTTTTACCTTTAGTTATTTGCTTTAGTCTTGTGGCTTTTAAGATGGCCTTTTTTAATACAGTCCACTGGGTGCTCGCTCCTGCCATTTTATCCCTCCCCTTTAATTCATTATTTAAATATTCCCCCATTGCATTAAAATTTGTTTTTCTGAAATCTAATACTTTGGTTGCAGTATAGGATTGCTCACAATCAGTTTTTACATCAAACCACAAACATAGATGGTCACTGCAACCTAAATTATCTCCCACCTTGACCTCTGAAACCCAATTCCCATTTGTAAAACTAAATCTAGAATATTCTCCCCTCTAGTTGGTGTCTTAACTAGCTGTGCCAGAGCTGCTCCTGTAAAGGCCTCTACTATATTCTTACTTTTGCATGTAAGGGCACTGGGGATATTCCAGTCAACATCAGGCATGTTGAAATCACCCATAACCACAATATCTCCCTTTACTGCCATTAGGGTAATTTCATCCACCATCTTGTTGTGATGTTCCTCAGATTGCCCTGGAGGCCTATAGATCACCCCAATTCTAATGACAGAACCGTCTTTATTTTGCATGCAAATCCAGAGGGTCTCCAGATCTTTACATGTATTTTGAATTAGTATTGTTTTTAGACTTTCTTTAACATAAATGGCTACTCCACCTCCCCTTCTCTCTATTCTATCCTTCCTATACAGTGTATATCCTGGTATGGATATTTCCCAATCATTAGAATCCTTAAACCATGTCTCAGTTATGGCAACCAGATCCAAATTATCTCTAGATATTATGGCCATTAACTCACAGAGCTTGTTGCTCAAGCTTCGAGCACTCGTGCACATTACCTGAAGAACATTATTTTCATTATTAGTTTGCCCCTTATCATCAACAACTACATCTATTTTATTTACAGCTCCCTTTTCATAAGCTTCCAGAAACTGATTTATCCTCATTGGTCGGGGACAGAAATCATCCACATCTGGTACATCTCTGTCCCTTTTTCCTAGTTTAAATGCCTGTCCAAAAAAGTTCTGAATTCCTCACCGAGCACCTGGGTACCTCTGTATGATGGATGCAAACCATCCCTCTTAAACAACTCCCTATTAGACCACCTACTGACATCATGACTTACATAGCCAAAACCTTCAGCTTTGCACCACTGCCTTAACCACACATTAAACTCTCTGATACAAGTTGTTTTATTCTCCTGGCCACAAACCGGTAACACCTCTGAGAAAGTTCCACTATAGTGTTGGCTTTGTCTACTGTGGAAGGGTGGAAAGCTGAGCTAAGTCGTTGTGTGGACCCAAACGCCCGAAGAAACTCTCTCCAATTTATTAACTGAGCCATGTTGGTTACGAACTGTAGTCAACCTGATATAACTTTTCCTACAGTTCTCCACCCAGGTTAAGGTTCATCCGTTGTCCCCACACCCACAAGTTCATCACATGGACCACTCCGGTTCTCTCAACATCCTCGATCCTCCCTTGTACTTCCGAATGGTGCTGAACAAAGAACAACCTTGAATCTCTGGAAAGAATTTGTTGTGGCTAGTATCTTTCGCCCTCATACAACCACCCCTCTCAAACTCAACCCTGATAAGATGGAGTGGCTGTGGGTTTTGCCTCCCAAGGACAATTCCATCCATCCGTCCATCACCCTGAGAGGGGAATTATTGACCCCCTTGAAGAGGGTCCGCAACTTGGGCATCCTCCTCGATCCACAGCTCACATTAGAGAAACATCTTTCGGCTGTGGCGAAGGGGGCGTTTGCCCAGGTCCGCTTGGTGCACCAGTTGCGGCCCTATCTGGACCAGGGGTCACTGCTCACAGTCACTCATGCCCTCATCACCTCGAGGTTCGACTATTGTAACGCTCTCTACATGGGGCTACCTTTGAAAAGTATTCAGAAACTTCAGATCGTGCAGAATGCAGCTGCGAGAGCAATCATGGGCTTTCCCAAATTTGCCCATGTTACACCAACACTCCGCAGTCTGCATTGGTTGCCGATCAGTTTCCGGTCACAATTCAAAGTTTTGGTTATGACCTATAAAGCCCTTCATGGCACCAGACCAGAATATCTCAGGGACTGCCTTCTGCTGCACGAATCCCAGCGACCAGTTAGGTCCCACAGAGTGGGTCTTTTCCAGGTCCCGTCGACTAAACAATGTCGCTTGGCCAGACCCAGGGGAAGAGCCTTCTCTGTGGCGGCCCCAGCCCTCTGGAACCAACTCCCCCCAGAGATTAGAATTGCCCCTACCCTCCTTGCCTTTCGTAAGCTTCTTAAAACCCATCTCTGCCGCCAGGCATGGGGGAACTGAGATACTCTTTCCCCCTAGGCCTTTACAATTTACGCATGGTATGTCTGTATGTATGTTTGGTTTTATAATAAGGGTTTTTAACTGTTTTAATATTGGATTGTTATATGCTGTTTTTATTACTGTTGTTAGCCGCCCCGAGTCTACGGAGAGGGGCAGCATACATACATACAAACAAACAAACAAACAAACAAACAAATAAATAAATAAATAAATAAAATTCCCACAGTACTTTTCTACAAAGTCTCTAACTCAAAATGATGGCTTCGAACTGACACAGGGTGCATTTCTCCAGTTACCAACCAAATTGGAAGGGGAATCAGGCAGGTGCTGTCTTGTCCAACCATCCTTATTTGCTCTCTTGTTTTGATTTTCTCTTGAGCAAGATGCACCTGCTGCAACCTTCATTTTCATTGGGTTAGAAGCCTTGGGACTTTGAGACTGATATGACATTAACTTTTTCCTGCTGCATAATTATATCAACAAACAGAGCTGATTTTAAGAGGCTGGCGTAAATCCAGAAACAGCCAACTTGATTCACAGAGGGAAAAGTACTCTATTTTCTAACAAGCAAACTGCTCTGCAGTCAAGCTGCCCAGCAAGCAAGGATGTTTGTTCCCAGGCAGCAGGTGTGCATAGCAGGTGCTGCAGAACATAGCTGGGACATTGCTCGGCTCTTCACCAATTCTTTTTCCTGTAATCCCTGCTCAACTAATTGGATAGCTGCAGTTTTCCTAGAAATTCTGTTGCATTGCCCTGGCATTCAACTACCTACGAGGAAAATAAATCTGAGTCTTATTTTCTTCTTAGGTAGAGGTAATTTGAAGTCTTCAGAAACACCTTGTTAAAATACAAAAACTTAGATAGTATTCCCTAAGCCAGAGGTTCTCAGAGAGTGCAACCTATTAAAAATAATACATAAGTTTGAAGTACTGCTTCCCAAGGGTTGGGCAAAAAATAAATATATACCGGTACTTATAAAAAGATATGTAACTTTCATCATACTTGTTCAATTTAGGCTTACTTTTATCAGCACTCCCATTAGGTGGATCAGCTTTTTCTCTTAATGATCAGAGAAACATCTACATTTTGAAAGGCTAGAAATTTAACACATGGAAAGGATGCTGAGTTTTTTATATGTTATATATGGAAATCAGTTAGTGTAAAACTATTGTTTTGACAAATAGCTAGTCTGACATGCTTAACTGTAGCTCAACACTCACTTCTAATCAAGTCTGTACCTACAGTGGACTTGTTCATGCAAATCAAGAGGGAGTTTGAACAACTTCCTTGCTTTGCCTGCATAAACTTGACCTTCTTTACACATGCACATAAACTGTTCTGGCCTATAGTTGTCATGACCTCTGCTCTAAGCATAAGGTTCTGTGGCAATGGCAAGAAAGGTGCAACAGAGTGATTTTAGGTGAGTGGGAACTACAACTCCCCCCAGAGATTAGAATTGCCCCCACCATTCTTGCCTTTCGTAAGCTGCTTAAAACCCACCTCTGCCGCCAGGCATGGGGGAATTGAGATACACTTTCCCTCTAGGCCTCTACAATTTTATGCATGGTATGTCTGTATGTATGATTGGTTTTTATATAATGGGTTTTTAACTGTTTTTAGTATTGGATTATTGTTAAATACTGTTTTATTACTGTTGTTAGCCACCCCGAGTCTCCAGAGAGGGGCGGCATACAAATCCAATAAATAAATAAATGAATGAATGAATGAACGAACAAACAAACAAACAAACAAACAAACAAACAAACAATGGTAGGAAATAAGTCAGGAGAAAAAAAGAACAAACAGAATGCTTAATGTTTTGAGGTTTACCATGCTGGCTTTGCAGTGTGTTTGGAAACAAAACGTGGTACTAAAGTTGCTTCTTTCTCTAGTCGCTGAATCATCACACCCTTTTGGCCTAGATTCAAATTGCATTTCACCCCTTTGAGCCCACGAACAATACAGTTTGAAGTTGTATATGTATATTAATAGATCTTTATTTCTGATAATCAACCTCTTGTTATTCAGTTGCATCCAACATTTTGCGACCCTATTGACAATAGCATGCTAGACAACACACACACACACTTTCTCCACTTGCTCCTGGAGTTTGCCTAAATTCATGTTCATTGTGTCAATGACACTTTCTAGTCATCTGTCCACTCCCCTTAAACCATCCATCTTTCCCAACATCAAGATCTTTTCCAATGAATACCTCTTTTATTTGATAGCTACACTATTTGAGCTTTAGCTCCTTATCTGTCCTTCTAAAGAACAGTTTTAAGTCCCTTTATTCAGTGCCATTGTAACTTTGAACTGTCACTAAATGAACTATTGTAAATCAAGGACCACCTGTAGTAATACATAAAAACAATACTTGGCTTTGAGTTTGAGGTTATGCCAGAGTATTTTATAGTCCAAAAATATTTTTACTTTTCTTTTGCATTAACAGAAGTGTTCTGGTTTCAGAACAATTACTTTGGCTCTTAATTCTCTTTAGTTTTATGATTAACTTTCCTGAACTGCAAAATACTTTCCTTTCTTGTCAAAATTATGTTTAACCAATTTTCTGTTCCATCAGGTCTTTTCTTATCAATGCAATATTTTATCTTTTAATCCTCTGTGATTTATAGTAAAACAGACAACTAGAAATCAGAATGTAAAGAGGTTAATAAAATATGTTGCTTAGAGTGCAAATTTGAACAAGATAATAAATATCTAGGACCAGACTTTTTCAAGAAAGATTGAAAATGATTTTGGGAACAGAATAAATCAAGTGATGGTTTTGCAATGTAAATTAAAGTCTGTTTTCCCCATTATAACAAAGTTTATCTATGAATATACATTTTTTGAATGTGTCTTTTCAGTCAATAGCAAATAAATTAAACTTATATAAACATTATCTCTTTTTGCAGACAAATTACATTTTAAAATTTAAACATCTATGTATGGTCCCAAACTCTATGATACCAATTCAGTAGGGAAAGTCTTTTTCCAGCAATAAGGGATCGATATTGCAGCTATTAATTTCATCTAGTTATCATGTGTGTGACTAAGGAGCTGGTATTTATATATTAAAAACATTTATTCCACGGGATATGAAATTTTGACATGATTAATTTTGTGTTCTTAAAGGAAAATAGTTGGTCTCAGCAGAGTAAAATATTGTAGTTTGTAAACAAGAATTACTGAAGGTCTCTTGCATCCCAATATATTTAAATACAGTGAGAAACTAAATTTAATTATCTGCAAATCTGCAAAGCTTGCTATCTTACAAGCTGATATAACAATTGACCATTTTTTTAATTATTCTTATTATTCTGGCTATCATTATTATTTCTTATCTCTTGGCTTCTCTCTAAGGGAAAGGACTGATTTGGTTACTAAGCTGGAACTTATTGATGCTAATTGCCCAGAACAGTCACCCTCCCTCCACCCTGTGATAAACGTCTTATTTTCTTAAATGCTAAGTCTCAACATTTCATGCCAGGCTGCCTACCTTCAACGCAGGTCAATTGTCTTCATTTCAGAGAATGCCTTGGGCTCAAGTCAGTAGAAACAAAATGTGTTACTCTTATGGTGAAGTTGACTATTATTTTTCGTGAATAGGCTATTGCTAATTTGCTACATCAGAGCAGGAGAAAGTGAGTGACAACTGCCATAAAATCTGGATTGTTCTAGCTAGATGATTTATTCTCTACAGGGCTGATTTATTTATTTATTTATTCATTCATTCATTCATTCATTCATTCATTCATTCATTTATTTATTTATTAGATTTGTATGCCGCCCTTCTCCGTAGACTCAGGGCGGCTAACAACAATAATAAGACAATATAAACAAATCTAATATTTAAGTTTAAGTTTAATTAAGAAACCCCAATTTGAGAAACCAATCATTCATATAGACATACCAAGCATAAATTTTATAAGCCTAGGGGGAAGGGAATATCTCAATTCCCCCATGCCTGACGACAGAGGAGGGTTTTAAGGAGCTTACGAAAGGCAAGGAGGGTGGGGGCAACTCTGATCTCTGAGGGGAGTTGGTTCCAGAGGGTCGGGGCCGCCACAGAGAAGGCTCTTCCCCTGGGTCCTGCCAGATGGCATTGTTTAGTTGACGGGACCCAGAGAAGGCCAACTCTGTGGGACCTAACTGATCGCTGGGATTCGTGTGGCAGAAGGCGGTCCCGGGGATATTCTGGTCCTATGCCATGAAGGGCTTTATAGGTCATAACCAACACTTTGAATTGTGACCGGAAACCGATCGGCAACCAGTGCAGACTGCGGAGTGTTGGTGTGACATGGGCATATTTAGGAAAGCCCATGATAGGTCTCGCAGCTTCATTCTGCATGATCTGAAGTTTCTGAACACTTTTCAAAGGTAGCCCCATGTAGAGAGCGTTACAGTAGTCGAGCCTCGAGGTGATGAGGGCATGAGTGACTGTGAGCAGTGACCCCCAGTCCAAGTAGGGCCACAACTGGTGCACCAGGCGAACCTGGACAAAGCCCCCCCTAGCCACAGCTGAACGATGTTTCTCTAATGTGAGCTGTGGATCCAGGAGGACGCCCAAGTTGCGTATCCTCTCTGAGGGGGTGAGTGATTTCCTCCCCCCCGGGTAATGGACAGACAGATGGGATTGTCCTTGGGAGTCAAACCCACAGCCACTCCGTCTTATCAGGGTTGAGTTTGAGTCTGTTGACACCCATCCAGGCCCCAACAGCCTCCAGGCACCGGCACATCACTTCCACTGCTTCACTGACTGGACAAGGGGTGGAGATGTAAAGCTGGGTATAATCTGCATACTGATGATACCTCACCCCATGCCCTTGGATGATCTCACCCAGCGGTTTCATGTAGATATTAAATAGTAGGGGGGAGAGAACTGACCCCTGAGGTACACCACAAGGAAGCAACCTAGAGGTTGACCTCTGACCCCCCACTAACATCGTCTGCGACCCATCGGAGAGGTAGGAGGAGAACCACTGAAGAACAGTGCCTCCCACTCCCAACCCCTCCAGCCGACGCAGAAGGATACCATGGTCAATGGTATTGAAAGCCGCTGAGAGGTCAAGAAGCACCAGGACAGAAGACAAGCCCCTGTCCCGGGCCCGCCAGAGATCATCCATCAGCACGACCAAAGCAGTTTCCATGCTGTAGCCGGGCCTGAATCCTGACTGTTGAGGACCTAGATAATCGGCTTCTTCCAAGGACCGCTGGAGCTGGAGCACCACCACCCTCTCAACAACCTTCCCCATAAAGGGAAGGTTGGAGACTGGGCGATAGTTGTTCAGAATGGCTAGGTCCAGGGAAGGCTTCTTGAGGAGGGGCCACACAAGTGCCTCTTTGTAGGGATCCGGGAAGGACCCCCTCCCCAGAGAAGCATTGACAATCTCCTGGACCCAGCTCCGTGTCACCTCCCTACTGGCCGAGACCAGCCAGGAGGGACACGGATCCAGCAAACAGGTTGCGGAACTCACAGCTCCAATGGCCTTGTCCACTTCATCAGGTGTCACCAGATCAAACTCTTCCCAGACAGATGGACAAGTACGGGCCCCAGTCACCTCAACTGACTCATTGTCAGTCGACTCTGTTTTCTACAAGATTTTGATTTCTACATTTTTATTTTTAAAACATATGAAAAATAAATGGATTGATCAATTATACCTTAATTGACTAACATCATGAATGTTTCCATTTATCTCCTTCCCAAGTTTTTATACAAAAATTCTCAAATGCAAAAAATAATAATATTTTAACAGGGTTTCTAGTTTGCTCCAATAATATAACTCAGAGTGATATAGAATTCTCCACTATATAATTGCAGTTAAAAACATTATGAAGTAATTGTAAAAGAAATAATTTGTTATAATAATAATATAATAATATAACAATAACATAAAGCTGGGAAAGATAGCAATAGCAATAGCACTTAGACTTATATACCGCTTCACAGTGCTTTACAGCCCTCTCTAAGCAGTTTACAGAGTCAGCATATTTGCCCCCAACAATCTGGGTCCTCATTTTACACACCTCAGGAGGATGGAAGGCTGAGTCAACGTTGAGCCTGGTGAGATTTGAACTGGTGAACTACAGCTAGCAGTCAACAGAAGCAGCTTGCAGTACTGCACTCTAACCACTGCACCACCAAGGCTCCAAGATACTCAAAAAACTAAAATGAATTCCTCCTCAGGAGACATAATTACAGGAAAATAGCCCAGATTGCTTCTTGGAGGAACTAAGTTTTCACTCATTTGTCTTTGAGTTTGTTGTTTACAATGTTGTAGAAAGCATGTGTGGAATTTATGCGCAGAAAGTTTTCTTCTTGATTGGTATGATAATTGATACATTCGCTCTTTAATTGGTGGCATAAATTTTTGTAGCGGTTTTTAAAGTTAGCAACATTAATAATCTGCATTTCAAGAAAAAAGATATTGTAGTAGTCTTCAGCAGTATTACAGTCAGAGAATAATGTTTTCCAATCAAGAGATGAGAGTATCTATGATATCATACTTGGCTTTTTAAAAATTGTAATTGGTTATAAATGAAGCAGTATATAAGTCTAAAGTGCTATTGCTATTACTATACTTTTATTGTCATCATTTTTGTAAGGACACATATTGAGACAAAAGTTAATCATGGTATGGTTACTGCTGAAAAGGGGTTTTAGTGTTTGTAGTCCATAAATTGAGTGTAAACTGTTGCAGAAGATGAGATCGAGACAATTACTGAGTCTAGTATTGCTTGTTACTATCTGTTCGAGCCCTAGATTAGTAATAGCACTGTATGGGTTCAGTTGAACATTCATTTAGGGTCCAGTTAATATGGGGTAGGTTGAGGTCACCAAGAAAAATGAGAGGTATAGGTCAGAGGCTGCCCACGTTAATAGTGAGGTTAGCTTGTTCGCATGTGGGATGTCGTAATCGGGGGCTCTGTATCATAGTAGGAAGCGAAGTGTGGCGTTTAAGGTCAGTTCACAGATGATGGTTTCTTGAAGATTGAATTCACGTCTAACTTGGATATTTTAAAGTTTAGTAAGTTTTTGTAGAAGATGGCAACTCCACCTCCTCTACAGTTTCACCATCAGACCGGTAAATGTGTTAGTCTCTTACTGTAATAATGGAGCCAGGGAGAGAAGCGTTCAGCCATGTTCAGCCGAGTCCGCGGAGAGGGGCGGCATACAAATCTAAATAATAAATAAATAAATAAATAAATAAATAAATAAATAAATAAATGTTTTGCAGACAAATATAATGTTGAATTTAGCAGTTTTTTTGTAAGAGGAGGAGTTCGGGTATGATACTTCTTGCATTAATTGGTCTGCATTTGAAATCAGCAGGGGGTGATATTGAGGAAGTAAGGGGTATGCATACCTAGTTTTGGGTGATGAGGGATTGGTTTTAGGTGATGGGGGGTGTTGGATGGTGGATGGTGGTGGTTTGCGAGACTTAGTTTTGATGGAGTTAGTGCAGTAGTCAACGTATAGGTATATCCTTGGTCTTAACATTCAGAAATGGCTCAGGCAGATGTCTTTCAAATTCACTGAAATATAATATAAGAATATAAGAAAGACAAGGAAATGCAGCAGCAGCAGACTTGAATGATTGGGTTATTATAGCCAATTTCAATTTAAGTAGTTTTAGCTTCCTAAAGCTACAGAGTTGAATTCTGGGTCTCACCTACCTAGTCAGGCTGACAGGTATGGCCTATCATTTTATTTCTTTCATATCTCCTTTGAAATTCATCTGTGCCCATTTATCAATCTTCCCTTTTGGCTTGGAAAAATGGGGAAATTACATAGGCTTCCTCCCCATTAATTGATTTCTATCTGCAGGCAGAATCTTGGAGATTCTGATGTTTTAGCATATAGTAGTAACCATTGTTGGACCTTTGCTGTACTTAGTTCATGTGTTCCTGGCTCTGAAAACAAGTTTAATATTTTGCTTGCAGCAGCATCTTAAACCATAAGGTTGTTCTTTTTTTAAAAAAAGTTTTTAAGTTTGATGGTATATATTAGAATCACTTTTCTCTTTTGACTGAGCAATAAGTCTGGATTTTCTGTTGCATAAGCTTAAATAGGTTTCAATTCTGTCTTTCCTTATTGCTTGCTATAAATATATGCTGATTTGTGTCTTTCCCTGTCTCCTCCATCTATTTATGCAACAGTATGCTCTTCTTCTTTCTTCTTCTGGTAAAATATTCTTTTTGACCCATGCTTTTTTCTACACCGGGGTATGAGTCTACAGAGAGGGGTGGCATACAAATCTAATAAACAAATAAATACATGAAAAGGAAAACAGCCACATTCACCATAATAATTTACACAGACAAAATTCTTACTAAAATATTAATTAATATTTGCCATTGTTTTTCACCTTTCAGTGTTGTGTTTTTTTCATCATCAGGCAAGCTAGAATAGAATAGAATAGAATAGAATTCTTTATTGGCCAAGTGGGATTGGACACACAAGGAATTTGTCTTTGGTGCATATGCTCTCAGTATACATAAAATAAAATATACATTTGTCAAGAATTATGAGGTACAACACAATGATTGTTATAGGGGTCAAATAAGTTTATCTATGAATATTAAACTAGTCATAACTAGTTAAAAGTCCAGCATTCAAAATATGGGAGATGGAAATAAGAAACTCAGGCCATCTGTACCCTGGTTTAGAATTGTTGCTAAATTCTAGAATTGTTGCTAAAGCATTATGAATGTTATCAGTAGTGGATTCCTGCAAATATGGAAGTGATATTAAGCTGCACTAATGGCTGTCTCAAATTTTACTAGGAAGAAGAAACCAGTTTTTGGGGGGAGGCGGGATGGGGGGGAGAAAGTTACACACACATGCACAAACACACATACACACTCACTTATTTTTCTGCTAAGGAAAATCTAGAACAGCAAATTATTGTTAGCCACCATTGAGGGTCTCCTTCTGGAACTGAGTTACTAGCTAAGCCACTGCCCAGTTCTAAAGAATCTGCACGATAGAAGTTGTATATATGTAGCATCATATTGTTCTGTGGAATTCAGACACTTTACCAGGAATCAAATGCATCGATCACAACACAACAACAAAATACTGGTCTGTTGATTCGATTTCCAATAGAGGGTTTGAAATTCCTAAGAATAAGACTTGACTGTGTGCATCTGATGATTCCAAAAAGAATGAATACTGTTACATACTGTCACTTTGTGGTAAACAAAAACACTACACAGTGTTTGCATAGTGCAACAGTTTACAAGAAACGATCAATTGAACAAAACCTGCCAGAAAAATAGGATGCCTCCTGAAGATCTCTCAGAATAGGGTTGTCTTTTTTTTTTTTCATCAATAGGAACTTTGTAAATTTCTCTCCACTAAGATGCATCTAATAGGACAAAAATCTTGGATGCGAGAAAAAATAGCTACAAACAACTTCTGTTTTCTTGAATTTACCAGTCTACTTGAATTTACGAGTCTACGGAAGCGGGCGTCATACAAATCTAATAAATAATAATAATAATAATAATAATAATAATAATAATAATAATAATATTTTCATTCTAACTGACTCTTCTTGGCTTTTTGCACACAGATAAATTGGCTGGAATTCTCAGTAATGAAAAGATTTTCTGTACATAGGTTCACAAATGTGGGGAGGCAAACATAGCATCTATCTGAAATCAGTTGTCATGTCTCAGTGTCATATCTGACTCTGGCCCTCGTGGGTATTGTGTAAATACTATGTTGGGATTTTTGACTCCAAACAAGTCCACAAGACAATTCACAGTACTCTAATGCATTTGAATTTATTTCGAAACTCTACAAAAAACAAACAAACAAGGGCTTAATGTTGCATCTAAAATTAAATTAAGAAGGGAACAATTTATCTTTCTACAAGAAAGACTGAGTTTTATGTTCCTGTGAAACATAGGATAACTTTGTTGGAGGGTTAAAAAAAAGTGACAGGAACTTTCCAGACATCTGCACACATTACTTCTTTAGTTACAGTGATATTTTATATGTACTTGACCTGTGTGTGTGTGTGTGTGTGTGTGTGTATTCAGGCATGGGGGAATTGAGATATACCTTCCCCCTAGGCCTATACAATTTATGCATGGTATGTTTGGTTTTTAATAAGGGTTTTTAATAATTTAAATATTAGATTTGTTATATGCTCTTTTTATTATTGTTGTTAGCCGCCCTGATTCTACGGAGAGGGACGGCATACAAATCAAACAAACAAACAAACAAACAAATAAACAAACAAACAAACAAACAAATAAATAAATAAGCAAGCCAGAGGTATAGAGGTCAATATATAATTAAGATAGAGAAAACAAGATTAATTGTGGGATTGCATATGCACATATACACTCAGTGGTACCTCAGTCATTAATTGGTTCCAGGAGATGCGTTGAGTACAAAAATGATGCATACCAAACACATTCTTCCCATAAGGAACAATATAGTGAGTCACAAGGCAGCCAACACAAGTTCTAGCTTATGCAATGAGTACCAAATAGACAATAAGGACTGGGACAAAAAATTCATGTCAAAATACGTGGAATTTTTAAAAACCTTTTTAGTATTTTTAACTACCGATTCTCCCAAACCAGTAGTTAAAAATATTAAAAAGGTTTTTTTTTAAATTCCAATGATCAGCTGTGACAATTAACTATGCCCACGATTGTTGGAATATTTTTTATTACCTATTTGCCGGAACTATTTCTAGTTTTGCCGTTTTTCGCTGAAAATTTTCTAGTAAAAAGTTTTTAAAGGAAAAAAAAAAGGTTATGATGATCGTGCGGCACAGCTGATTGTCACAACTGATCGTCGAAGCCCCCCCTTTTTTTCTTTTTTAAAGCATTTTTTTTTACTATCGATTCAAATGAACCAGTAGCATTTCACCCCTGCTTTTACCTCTAACCCTGCTGGAACCTTGAATCAGCCCTCTTTAAGTTCGCTCTAATATAGCCAAGATAATTTTGGATAAGAAAGTCCCTAATATAACCTGGAATTACATTATGTAACTTTTTAATGGGTCCCAGAAGCATAAGGAAACCAATGTTACCTTTCCAATTCTACCCAATTTAGCAGCTGCGTTCTGTAACGGTTGTAGTCTTAATAGACCATTCTACAGTAGTCAGGATGGTAAAGCCAGGCTAATATTGTCAGTGTTTCCTCTGCCAAGTAATACCTTGGTACAACAGATCGATCTAGATGAAAGGTTTCTTGGCCACAGGAACCACGAATCTAGGACAACTTCCAAGCCATGGACATGCTCTTTTAGGAGAAGTGCAGTCCCATCAGTGGTGGGCTTCTAAGGGAACAGTCTGAAATGCAGTTCCGGTAGCAAAATTTGGAGCTCCACCCCAGAGCACCCAATTTGCACTGAAAGATGTTAAAACAAAATGCATAAGCCACGCCCACAGTGTGGTAGTAAAGATTTTGGTAGCCCATCACTGAGTCCCATCTAGAATCAACACTGATACCAAAGTTTCTAGACAAATCTAGAGCATTGTCTCATATGAATAATGAGGTTCTGGTAAACACCACAATGGACAAATATTAATGGAGGTGAATGATCCATTGCTGCTTCTGTGCTGAATTCTTTTCCCTTTATCTTCTGCTTTGTTCAGAATATTTGCCTTTGCTGGGGTCATTTTCTTTTTATAAACTCTGACCAAATATTGCAACGGGTGCTCTGCGGGAGAAAATTCAAGACATCAGAAAGAGAGCTTTTAAAAGGAAGTTAACATAGAAGTAGCTTCTTGAGTCTTTCTCAGAGCTTCACCTCTTAAATAGTTGATGTAATAGGTATGGAGCACTCAGAAAGCCATCCAGCCCCCACCTCTCGCTTTAGGCACTTAACAATCACTTTCACTGGGTGGTAGATTCTTAAAGAGTCCTTAATTAGAAGCATTTCCCTAAAGGCAGTTTTCCTGGCCCAAGGTTTCCTGAAGCAATGCAAATATTGCATTAAAAGCATCTACCCCTCCACAGAGTTTGCCTTTGCGCTAGAATTAATCAAGAAGAGGAACCCCAATAGAGCTCACTTAGAAATTCTCCTCTAAGTTCAGAAGTAGCGAAAAATGGATTCTGCAATCAACTGGGACATGTGCTAATGGCTGCTGGGAGGGCTGTAGGACAAGCCTCTGGGCCTTGCATATCTAAAGATTACTGGCATAGAGAAGATATCCCTGGCTTCTCATCGTATCAGAATCCTTGGATTGATATTAAACTGTGCTTATCATGGCCTGAAGGCAGAGAAGGAAAGATGGACGTGCCTGTTCTTCTTTTCTTAATCACATTACTGGAGGAATGATTTAAGGTATCCAAGAAGGGGGAAAATAATCCTCAAGAGAAATAATAACAATTCATCAGAAGGTTGAGAAAGAGAGAAAGAAGGACTCGGACATGATGAACATGAGAGAAATTATTTGCCCTGTTCTTACCTCCAGACAGATAATAATCCAAGAATCAAAGATAAATTAAGGAGAGCAAAACACAATCTCAATACTTAATCAATTTGCACTTTTTATTCTTAAAGCGTGAACATTCCTGTTGCTTTATTGTTTTTGTATTGAGATCCCCAAATCTTGCATTTTTGTATAAACTGCCCTTTCGCATTCAGCCGCTTCTTCTTCTCCAGTCGACAAAGACATTTATAAAAGAAAAAAAATTCCATCTTATTCCATCTGGTAGCCACATTGAACACTTGTAAGACAGGAAATAAAAGTTGATTGTGAATAGGATACTTGTGACTTGGCTGGAGTTTTGTACTTCATGATACAATATGATATTGTGCCATGAAATGGGTTCATTCTTTTTGAATAACCCTGTATTATAGAGATAGAAGGAATGGAAGAGATGAGTTGCTTTAGAATCAAAGTAGAAAGCCAAAATAAAAAGAAATTTGACAGAAACAATACCATCTTATTGAAAGTAAAAGATTTAGAAGAGCTCATTATGATGGCAAGAAATGAAAATGAGATGTATGATTTAATGACAAGAGTAATTTCAAACTACATGAAATTGAATTTCAGTGGCTGATCAAGAAGTGGTTGTGAGAGGCAGTTTTGTGTTTTAGGACTTATGAACAAAGATGAAACATGTTGTGGAAGTTAAAAAAGGAGAGACAAATCCTGTGTAAGAAGACAGGGACAAAAGGAGAATGTTTCTGTGAAAATATAGGTCAGAAAACCTTGGTATTTCTAGTAATAAATAAGTAATTAAGAAAAATAGAAACTGAAAGAACAGAGGTGTCTTCAAATTACAGAGTTGGAAAGCGTTGCTAAGAGAAACATGGATTTCAAAAAGAATCAGTTATTTATTATTGAACAATATAAAGACTGACCGGTCCTTTGAGCTGTTTATCACCAAGTAGAAACTGACATATTTTAGGCATGTGAAATAAGTACAGTAACTCCAACTAGTTATGAAATCAAACAAATCTAGTTTGTATAAGTTGCCATAATAGGCGGTAATGGTGGTGATCTTATCTGATTCATACAATTGCATCTCTACAGAATAAATATACTTATTCCTTAGTGTGTATGCTGCTCATGCAGTCTTCTTTGCGGAGAGAATGATAAGGAAAGGTTTTAATGGGAATACTAAATTGGGAGCATGAAGTGGATGTGTCATTCATTGCTATTGCAATGATTGTTCAATACAGTATAACTGAACTGAAATGCATTGATCAAAGCATTTAGAAGTTTTGAATTCTAGTTAGGAGGCCAGCAAACTGTAACCCGAAAAAAATATATATGCAGAATGAATACTGCTTTGGTGTTTAAGAATATGTCATTGTTTCCAGAATAATACAATTTAATAATTTTCATATATTTCATATATAATTTTCATATATATCGATATTGTTAGGAAAGTTGCAAAATATTTATTTTTCATAAGGTAGTATTTTGATCATAAATATTCCACCCAAGTAGAGGATGTAATGCTGAAAACCTGCAAAAATTCATATCTTTTTCCACGTTTTTCTCTTCCTCAGATGGTAAGGAGTATGTAAATAAAATTGGCAAACATAAACATTGCAATAAAATAGAACAGTTCCATGAATTTATAGCATGCAGAAGTAAAGTAATAAAATGCTATAAATTTCATTGCAGTTAGGATGCCTTACCAGTTCGTGTAAGCAGTATGTACATCAAACAATGCGAGAAGAGAATTAAAAGTATATTCACCCTCCATGGGCAGGTTTTTTTATCAGAACCACACATAAAAGGCAACCAAGGCAGCGGGAAATTAATAGCAACTGAAAATATATGAAAACCAAGTCTTGCCTCAGATATTCATGGACCTCCGTCTGACTAAACTTGGAATAAATTGTGGGTTCCCACTCTTATCTAAAAGAATAAAAGTCCGCCAACTCTGTGTTTTCATGAAATCCATGAACTATCTGATTCTTGACAAATATGGTAAGATCAAAACATAATTTGGTTGTTGATACTCCCTCCAACCGAGTGTATATGTTGTTTTCCAATATACATATTAATATTGGCCAACAAGCTTACTGCATTTCTTTGTCCCTATTCAGTAGTATTTAGATTCTATTTCTTCACCTTCAGAAATAAGAAGGATATTAATTGATAATATATAAGCCATTTGGAAAAACAACCCCAAGATAAATAAGCAAACTATATCTAAAAGAAGCATATGCTGAAGGTTTAATTAAACCTAAATTTCCTGAAAGTTCTTACAATCAGGAAAGAAAGTTCTAATCCTAATAACTTTATTACTGTAAAGGTTGTTACAGAAAATTCTATTTGCCTAGCCCTCCTATCACCAAAGCCAGACCTAGCATAGATGGATGTTGGTACTGATGTTCTGATGGAACAATTGCATTGTGAAGCAGGCTGTAGATAACTGTGGCAGAGACATCACAGACATATAAGGAATTTTTAAAATATTCTGGTATTAAATATCAAATTTAAGAAGAAATCTGTATATTATTCCAATACCTGTATTTTGTATTTAAGATTTATTTTTAAAAGTCTGTTGATGCAATAATTTGGAATGTTGTTCCTTTTTGCTGTTGAATATCTAATATAGTGCTTGGTACCGTATTTAATTTAAAAATATGTATCCTTCTTCTGATTTAATTTGATCCAGTTGCTGATTTTTGTTAAAGAATTTCACATTTGAAAGTAATTTTACAGCCCTCTCTAAGCGGTTTAGACAGTTAGCATATTGCCCCCAACAATCTGGATCCTCATTTTACTGACCTCAGGATGGAAGGCTAAGTCAACCTTGGGCCAGGTGAGATTTGATGTGCCAAAATGCTGGCTTTTGGTGATCAGCAGAAGTAGAATAGAATGCAATGGAATGGACTAGGAATAGACTAGAATAGAATCTTTATTGGCCAAGTGTGATTGGATACACAAGGAATTTGTGGCCTGCAGTACTGCACTCTAAACACTGCACCATCACGGCTCATACTTTCAAGGGCAAAGTATCGCAGTATATTGTTTCCTTAGTAAGGCTACATAAAGAAAAAATAAACTCTCACTGCTTTCTTATTACATGCAGTATTTAAGGATAGCCAGTGTTGCGTGTAATGATAATCAGTTCATCTAACAATTTTCATATGTCACTGAATTCCTTGATGGATGGATGACTTTTAGATAGGACAAATAACAAGGCTGTATAAAAATAGTATATGTTCTATAATAATGGCAGTGATCAGAACTTTAAAAATAAATTTGAAAAATATCCCTAATAAATATATATTTTTAATTACGAAGCTCAATGCACTCCAGTTTTTGCTTTGTTTCTACTTGCTATCACAGCATAATTATTGTTCAGAAGACTGCTATTGATCAAGTCAATCAATGCTTCATGCTTCAGGGATGTTTCCTGTCACAAGCTGAGGAAGCAAGATAGTGTTTGAAGAGTTGGCTACCCATTTCCTCATAAAATGTTTGCCCTCGAGCAGTTATTTGTTACAGGAGATGTAGAAAGTACAGTAGTTCCTATCAGCCTATTTATTTAATGGGTACATTTAATGTTATTCGTAATTGAGGCCTTATTAGCATTTCATATGTTATCATGATTAATTATAATAATAAGAAAACATGTTCATGGGTTTGAAGTGGAAAGTAAATGAGTGACTCTCGCTTTCTTGAGGCACTCTTTTCATTCCTGTGGTTGGCAAGTGTGTGTGAGAGAAAGAGGAGGGGGGCAGAGATGTAGAATACAGAGCCCTAGAGTATTTTGGAGTGGAGACCCATAACAAATCTAACAAATAATAATAATGAGGAGAAGGGAAATGGAGGTCTTTCACTAATCATTTTCATCTGCAACATTTACATTGCATGAGTGTACTTCTTCAAGAGTGTAGTAAAACCTTAATTTAATGGATCATTCAGTGGAGGAATGTCCACTGCTCTCAGTTGTACATTAAATCCTAATGTACATCATTCACATCATTTTATGTCTTTTTATAACATTTGCATAATGATGCCATTGTACTAATCATGTAAATAGATCCAAATGACACATGTTTGCTTGCTTACATCTAAATACAAGTAATACAAATTGGCAAAAATAATTGAAATTTAGGTGAATTTACTTTTATTTTTATTTTATTTTAATTGGATTTGTATGCCGCCCCTCTCTGAGGTCTCGGAGTGTCTCACAACATATACAAAGACACAATAGTACAATTAATCCAATTAATATACATAAAAATAATATTTAAAAATTATAACTTTAAAAACTTTCATTAACATTCATTCAATAAAATCATAATAAAAACATTTGTTGGTCATGGGGAAGATCTGGTAACCGCAGGCCTGGTGACAAAATGAATTTTTAAACTCTTTTGAAAGGCAAGGAAGGTGGGGACAGTGCAAATCTTCAGGGGGAGCTGATTCCAGAGAGCCCCCACAGAGAAGGCTCTTCCCTTAGGTCCCGCCAGCTGACATTGTTTGGTCGATGGGATCCTAAGGAGACCAACTCTGTGGGACCTCACCGGTCACTGGGATTTGTGCGGAAGAAGGCGGTCTCAGAGATAGTCTGGTCCTATGCCATGTAGGGCTTTATAGGTCATAACCAACACTTTGAATTGTGTCCAGAAACAGATCGGTAGCCAATTCAATCCATGGAGTGATGACGAGATATGGGCATGTCTTGAAAGGCCCAAAACCGCTCGCGCGGCTGCATTTTGGACAATCTGAAGTTTCCGAACACTCTTCAAAGGTAGCCTCATGTAGAGAGCATTGGCATGTTACATGGGATTTCCCTGATTTAGAATGGATGGTTTTCCAAGCGGATCCCCTTTCTATACTGGTAGAGTATAATTTAGATAAATAATCTGGGCTGCTTCAGATAGTACAGTCTGTTATTGGGGTAACGTGTGGACACAGGTGTTGGATGTTGCGTCCAAAATTCATTAAATAAGGGTCTGTTAAAGTAAAGATTTACTCTATTAGTAGATGCACAAAAAGACCACAAGTATATGTGGTCATGGATGTTCATTTGTTGTATTAAGACTGCTAGTCTGTGAAGCTGCTTTATCAGACTATCTTTGTTAGGATTTATAAAATACATATTAATAAATATTGTCTCTGATTCATTTCTATTCACCTTCTTTCCAGCAACTTACAAAGGAATCTTCCTTCATTTTATCTATGAATGAACATTCCATTGAAATATACTGCTTCGTAGTGCTTTTACAGCCCTCTCTAAGCGGTTTACAGAATCAGTATATGTTTGGCTGAAAGCAATTGGCCCAAAGTCACTAAGTGAGTTTCTTTCCGGTTACAATCCAAAATGGAAACACTGAGTTCCATGTTATTTCATAAGAAACAAGATATTTAAACTTTGTAGTATGTTGCAAAACTTTATTATGCCTGATCTGAGAAGGCATTGACTATATCTTCCCCTAAGAGTAAGATAATTATTTTATATCGCCTCTACTCAGAAGTAGGAAGAAGTTGTTTTTATATAAACAGTGGTGTAATGTACTGCTAGAAATACATACTTCTGACTATAGAAAACAAATGAGTATAAAATTCTTATTTAAAACAAAGCAGCTTCTATTCAGTGTATTATATACAACAGAAATACACTCTCTCCCTTTCATTTGAAACTCAGTCTCTTATCAAACTACAGAAACAAGTGTTTTTCCTTTTGGAACTATCATTTTTTCCTATCCTGTTCTCTGTCCATTCTCCATTAGTATAATTATGATGTGATTTGCTTCAGGTCTTTATTTCAGAGAATTGGAGTTGAGTTCACAAAGTGAAATGTTTTGTGAATGGAAACTTTTTCCTTTCATGGAATTACAACAATTGGCTGCAACCCAGTAATCAAAAGAATCAGTATATTTTGAATAATATACACAAAATATGTTAACACAGATGCATTTTAGTTCCTTGATCTTTTAAATATTTAAATACAAAAATATCTCCAGGACTGTATCTTTATTGGCAAATACTATATTCCAATGGGTGCTGCTGCTATCAAAGCTATTAAACATTTTTGTGTTCAGAAAATACCTTACTACATTTTGAAACTTATATTGTCAATGAAGTGGATCTTTTAAATGGCTTTTTTTGCATAAGTATAAAAACATAAATTACTCTGGTAAACAAGAAAATTTGTTTTTGTAAACCCAGCGGGATGTTTTAAAAATAATAAATAAGGATAGCAATGCATTCATTGACTTTCCAAAGTATATATTTCAGCACCAAGGACAGCAACAACAATTGCTGCAAGTTTTTCATTGTAATCTGTCAGAGATTTTTGCTCGAGGAAAAAAATCTATGTGGTCTCTAATAGTTCATAACAATGTATGGCATATAATCAATCAATTGATCAGATATTTTGTATATTCTGTGTTTTGTACATTAAAGCTAATTAAATTACTTCCAAGATTGTGTTGGGCTGGACACTTACTTCCTTGATGATTTTGCTGTTTTCATGTTTGCATGGTCTAGGTTTTTTTTCCTCCTTCACCCCCCCCCCCCCAACATTTTAAAGCATAATCTCTACTGTCAGGGTCTTCTATACATTATCAGATTTCATAAACAAATGAATGGCTAATTTATATTTTAAATGAATGCTTTCTTATTCTGTGAGAACTATTTGGAAAACATTAGACCATATTTTATTTAATTAATTTTGATCCATTACTTATAATATCATTATTTTACATCCATATTCTATTTTAATCCATATTTTAAAATTGAGTTCCAGCTCAACTTTGTTTGTTCCTTTGATAGTAGTCAAAGGCCAGAAGACTATTTTACTATGCACATATTTTATTGAGAACAAATCAATAGCAAATAATAAGATTCATCTTACATAGCAGTAAGATGGTGCAGAGCTTCACCATTTTGAAACCTAATTAAAAGCAATGTATTGTATGAATTAAAAAACACATGATAGTAAAATTTGGATTGTTACTTTACATGATAGTAAACACATGATAGTAAACACATGATAGTAAAATTTGGGTTGTTACTTTATCTTAAAATTGGAAAATACATGATAGTAAAATTTGGATTGTTACTTATCTTAAAATTGGAAAATACTGTATCATTGTTTTCTTTGTAAAAATGTAACTGTGATAGGATCCCCAAAGAGCAGGTAAAGTCATCTGAAAGGCCAGCTTTTTCAAAACACAGAAAGTTAGCCATCTCTGATTTAAATTAAAGTGGTTGTTTCATCAGTTTGTTTTCTGATACAAAATCTCTGGAGCTCTTATACAGCGTAAGAGGTCCTACAGATTTCCAGCAACCTTTGGTTTCAGATTGCCATTTCAAAAATTGAACTTCCTTTCCGAGCTTGTCCATCCAGACTTCCTCTTGATCATACGGTATTCATAATGGTCAATCCCAACTGTAAAAATTGTAACTCAGAAACACATGGCATTGCTTAAAATTATGCAGACAGATGCAGAGTTTTCCTTAGCTTTATATTCACCTTTCCTGTTGGTTTATGTGTGTATGCATGTTTGTGTGTATATGCAAAGATACTTTATTGAAAATTCATTTTAATTAAAGTTTAAATATATGCCAGATGAACAGTCTTACCAAATTAAATCAGTGGTTTTAGAGTACCTATTCTAGAGAGCTACCTGTCTTAGCTGCTGTAATGAAACCAACAGACCTTAAACATTTATAGAAAACCTCAGTTCATCACCATCTCAGGGGCAATCTCAAGTTCCTTCTGAAGCCTGTCTAGAGCCATCTTTTCTCCCTATGACAGAAAATGCCCACAGAAAACTCCATAATTAACTGGAACTGCTCTGTACTTACAAAGGACAGATGGTACTATCTCCCCAGATCCAGAAAATACCATTGTCCCAAGACTAACACACATGGCCACAGACACACGTACACATAGGTCTTTCAACTGTCTGGGTCAAGTTCTCCCAGTCGTCTCTGGCATAAGGAAAGCAAATTAAGGTTTCCCCAGACCCAATCACTTGGGGGATTCCATTGCCAAACCTACAGAATTCAGCATGATTGGTAGAGAGTCTACTGTGATAACAGCAATCCCATCTAATCCCTAGCATCCAGCTTCTCCAATAAAATCTGACAGGCAACAACAACTCAAACATCTTAAGATCTTTTCTATCATTAGCTATTCCATTCACTAGCGATGCTAAGATTTCACTTGGGATGATAGCCAGTGTTCCCTCTAATTTTTTTTGGGGGGTGGGCAGAAAAGTATAGTGTCTGAGCGGCAGTCCCTTCGGGACTGGGTGGCACAGAAATAATAAACAAACAAACAAAAAACCCACCCTGTTTTGCCTCCGAGAATTTCAAAATAAAATACTGTACTGTGTGTCTATAACAGTGAGCTCATAATAGGGCAACTCTATCAATATCAAAATGCCACTTAAATAGTTGAGCTAGTTTCAAACTAGATTTTGATTTTCTTTCTCTCTTCCTTACTCCCATTCTTTTTCTTTCTCTTTTCCTTCCTCTCTTTTTTCTGTCTGTTTCTCTCTCTTCCTCTCTTCCTCTCTCTCTCCTTCCCTCTCACTCTTTCCCTCTCGGCTTCTGGGCAGGTTTGGAAAACTCTGAGTTGATGATGATTTTTAAGTGAGCGATTGGTCACTGCTCAGCTTAGAGGGAACTATGATGATAGCCACACAAAGCATGTTCACATTACTGAATTTCAACCTTTCTTTATTGAATATTTTTTATAGGTAGGAGACACGAGTTCATTCAAATATGAAAACAATAGGATATTCTATTTTTTCCCCTTGAGGATCCTGCAGCAATTTTTGCTTAGCATTTTATTAATTCTCTTCTGCCAATTATGCAAGTTGATCATTTGAGTACACAGTTAAATATTTAAGTAAGCAGTCAGTTGTGATGTTTGAATCTATCTTTATTCGTGTAAGTGCAATATTTTTAATAACGTATCTTGTATCTCTATCCTAAAAACAAGGCTGCCAAAAATCTCAAAATATGAGCTTCAGTTTACATACATCTGTTGAAATGAGCTGTAGTTCACACAGTCATATGCCATTTAATAAAATGTGTTAGTTTGAAAGTCTACTGTATTTCTTCTAATTTTTGCCTACCATAGACTAACAGGAATCTCCTCATACAATATCTGAGTTTATATTTGATCTGGAAACCAACCCTTCCTCTCCTCTGTCAGATAAGAGTTTGAGGACTCTAGATTTCATTGTCCGTCATTAGTGTAAATGATAAATTCCTCACCACAATTTCTCTGCCAATCCCCTCAGATGAGCACACGGATTGCAAAGTCTGCGGAGAGGGGCAGCATATAAATCCAAATGAATGAATGAATGAATGAATGAATGAATGAATGAATGGCAAAGGAGGCCCAAATGATTATGGGGGAGAGTAGCTAGAGAAGAGCCATTTTATTTATTTATTTGTTTGTTTGTACCCCACCTTTATTATTTTCACACTGAAAATATTCACACTGAACATATCCAAAACACCTTCTCCTATTTTCCCCACAACAACAACCCTGTGAGGTGGGTTGGGCTGAGAGACAGTGATTGATCCAAAGTCACTTTTATCTTCAGCTTCAGAGCATTCAGGCAAGAGTATTTGCATATTTCTCCCATGTTTATGTTTTTTTTAAATAGTGACCAAATACTCTGGATAAACCTAATAAAGATTTATTTGTCTTGGTAATATTATTTGCTTGGGAGAAGAGAATGAAACCCAGAATCGGCATTGTAGGGGGTGGATTATACCAAAAAATGAGATAGAAACATAGAAACATAGAAGTCTGACGGCAGAAAAAGACCTCATGGTCCATCTAGTCTGCCCTTATACTATTTTCTGTATTTTATCTTAGGATGGATATATGTTTATCCCAGGCATGTTTAAATTCAGTTACTGTGGATTTATCTACCACATCTGCTGGAAGTTTGTTCCAAGGATCTACTACTCTTTCAGTAAAATAATATTTTCTCATGTTGCTTTTGATCTTTCCCCCAACTAACTTCAGATTGTGTCCCCTTGTTCTTGTGTTCACTTTCCTATTAAAAACACTTCCCTCCTGGACCTTATTTAACCCTTTAATATATTTAAATGTTTCGATCATGTCCCCCCTTTTCCTTCTGTCCTCCAGACTATACAGATTGAGTTCATTAAGTCTTTCCTGATACGTTTTATGCTTAAGACCTTCCACCATTCTTGTAGCCCGTCTTTGGACCCGTTCAATTTTGTCAATATCTTTTTGTAGGTGAGGTCTCCAGAACTGAACACAGTATTCCAAATGTGGTCTCACAGATAATGGTTTTGAGTCTGCTCTGCTATTTCTTAGGGGTGTTGATAAATGTGTTGCCAAAGTTTTGTCTCAGAATTGTGAATCAAATTTAGTCTGGAAACAAATGGAAAACCCAGTCTGCTGGATATCCTGGTACAGTATCAGGGACGGTTTTCACTTACCTTCCTTACTGGTTTGCAAATGTGAGCACGTGCGTGCATTTGCTTTTTTCGCATGCAGTATCTCCACATATGCACAAGGCCTCCCACGAATGCATTTTACCCATGCATGAGCCTCTGTGCATGCACCCATCCTCAAAAATGTGTACAAATAGGATAGCATGGAGCTGGGGTGAGTGGGCCATGGAGGACACCCACAATTTCCAACACTGGTTTTGATGAATCAGTCCAAGCCAGCACAATACCACCTCTGTACAGCATATGCAATAACTGGGGAAATTGCAACAGCTGTAGCATAATATGTTTGGGTCTAATATGTTTGGGTCTACAAGTGGCTGTTTCATTAATGTGATTGTAGCTCTCAGATGAATCTCTAGGAAAGCAGTTCCTATAGCTAGAGAAACCTTCCAAAAAAGAACGGAAGGAAAGAAGGAAGGAAGGAAGAGAGGAGGAGAGAAGGAAAAAAGAAGAAAGAAGAAATTCAAGGAGAAAGAAGAGAGAAAGAAGAAAGAAAAAGAAAGAAAAAGAGAAAGAAAGAAGAAAAGACTGGAGAAGCATAGGTATATGGAGAATATATCAAAAACTTCATCCTCTGAAGAAATATGGAGTTTGTCAGTAGAGTTTGTCAGTTTTTCCCAGAACACTTGCCAAGTTGGGCCATCAAGTAATGGGGCTGTGATGGACTAAGCAAGAAATAAGACAGAAATGAGGTGTGTTTGAAAGACAGAAGAATCCAGGGCAAAGTTTCCACACTATTCCTTCCATGATCTGTGCTGCTGGATTTTTGCCTCCAAGAAACATCACTCTGCAGGCTAAATAATGTGTTTTGGTACTAAAAGTAGCTGCACTATTATATCCGAATTTCTAAAATATACCTAGTCTCTATCACAGTTTTCCTGTGGGTAGAAAAAACAGTGTGAAGTAGCCTCCAATATTTTTCAGTGCATAGAAAAATATTACAGTAATTCCTCAGGGTAGAAAGTTAAGTAAAAAAAATAGCATTAGCAATATTTTGGTATGTTTATGTTTCGTAGACAATTGGCTTGTTTTGCACGATTTCAATTTGTGCTGATTTTCAAGTCTCCATTATATTAAGACTGAATATTGTAGCATTATGTTTCAAATTAATTTTTGAAGCAGAGAGCAAGAATATAGGATGGGAAGCTTAACAATTAGTTTCAGAGAGCTTTTAATTTTTAATCATCCTACACTGTTTATCATCTTCAGAGTTGCAAGGAATGGCGGTTGTAAGTTTTTTGTAATTTAGTGAATCCCCTGCCTCTGAGAAGCATTCTCTTCTTCAGGGCTGTAACAAATCTCAGTGCAATAGGACAACAGAGAAAGAAATGACAGCAAGGTAAAAATGATAAAAGAGAAAGGGAAATACAGACAGGGATAGATTTAGCTCTAAAGTAATGACACAAGACACTCCGTAGAGAAAATCTGTTGCATGATGTATGATTATCTATTACTAGGTTCTAGCAGAACGGCCCTAACTTTGAAGATAAATTTCTGTGTAACTTGGAAGCAAAATAAACACAAGGAAAAGCAGTTTGTTAGTTTGGCCCAACATATCATGACAGCTTGAATGTAACTTGTGTTTAGTTTGAGTAACATTTTCTACTGATTATGTCTTTAATTTGTTTAATTTATTAAACTGTAACTCATTTCCATTGATCATTTATAGCAACATGTACAATCATAAATATTAGATAAAATATTATTTAAAATCAAAAAGTAAAATCCCATCACATGATTCCACCCAATTGCACTTGCTAATAAATTATTCTGTTCTGTTCTGTTCTATTCTGTTCTGTTCTGTTCTAGTGTAGTGTAGTGTAGTGCAGTGCAGTGTAGTCTAGTCTAGTCTAGTCCAGTCCAGTCCAGTCCAGTCCTCTGCACTCTCCACTCCTCTCCACTCTATTCTGTGTCACCTCGAGAATTACTATCATCCTTCTATTCAAAGTTCTTCATACACAGACTGACTGATTGAAGCACATCATTCAATATTTCTGATTTTTTGTGATCCAATGGACGTTTCTCAGGATTGTTGGTTCAAAATCTAGTACAAAGCTACTTCAAGGTTTTGTAAGCTCATGCCTGTGTCATCAACAACAGCATCCAGCCACTTTACTTTTTATCAACTTTTCTGAGTGCCTTCAGTTTTTCCAAGGATCAGGAACTTCAGTGACACTTTCCTTTGTATCATGTGTCCCACTTGTGCCTTTGTTTCCAATGTGATGTCTCTGAACGTGGATATTTTTGCTCAGATACTGTTTTCTTCACACAGCAGATGTCTCCTTATTTCCTAGCTACCATTACCCTCTCAATGAATTTTTCCGCTTAGAAAAATAAAAGCTGTTCCCATTTGAACTTGTTTTCTACTTGTTTGCATTGGATTAACCTCATCTTAGGTTGCTGTTTCTTTTGTTCTTGTTGTTGTTTTGATCAGCTGTCTAGCTATATTCTCTCCCCCCCCCTTTTGTTCCTTTTCCTTTCTTTTATCTTCAGCTAGGTAGCTTGCTTTCCACCATCAAAGCCCTTAGCATAGCAGAGGTTATTGGTATTTTCCCCAACAATTTAAATTTTGATTTCTATTTATTCTAGTCTATTATGTTGATGTCCTTCCTGCATACATACATACATTTATTGCCAAAGAGTCTGCTTTCCCTTATGAACATATAAATATTACACTTCTAACTAAAGAACTTCAGATAAAGGGGAAAGCATATAAGTTTTTCCCCGATTTTGAACCATATGTCATTCTAACAGTTGTTTTCTGATCATCATTTTTGTTAAGGAGTGTGCCAAACCCTTGAGTTATCAAGGACATACACAGAAGAAAACGTGGGATTCCAGCAGATATCCAGGAGATAGGAATAATTATTCAGTCATACAAGACAGATACATTAAAGTGTATATAATAGTGTTTACTTTAGAAAGAGCACAGACAAGTTAAATATCTCAATATCTCTCAATACAATAATAATATTACAAACCTGTCTTCGTCTTACATATCAGACACACATCAATCACAGTGAATCAACAGAAAGAACAGAGAGAGAAGAGAGAGAAAATCATGCTTTCTGGCTCCCTCTTATGGCAATTTGCAACACTACCTCATAAAGCTATATTACTTCAATACATATAAACATTCATTGTTGGCTTGATTGTATATTGCAAACCCAACTGTTTTGTACAAAGTGCTAACTAGTTTTTCTTGTTAGAGCTCAGTCTGAATCATGTTTCATCTGGTTTTGTTGCCAGAATACTGAAGGGAGTAGTATCGAGGCGAGTACAAGTGCACTAGAGTGCCTTCCGTCCCCTGTCCTATTGCTCTCCTATATCTCCTATACCTTTCTTCTATTCCTATATCTCTTCTTCTATTCTTTCATTGATATGTTCTATCACTATACCTTCTTTTCTATTCTTTCATAGATATATTTTACTATGAGTATCTCCTCTATAATCTTCATCATGTATTTTACTATGTGTATATAGATATATACCCACTAAAACCCTCATTGTGTATTGGGCAAAATAAATAAATAAATAAAATAAGTATTTCACATTTAGTCTAACTCCTCATCTATGACTTATACATAACTGTTCAGGGAGTATGCACTCCCAGTATTATAACTCATAGTGCCACCAGAATGCAGGAGTTCTTTTATCACTAGATGCTGAGATTACATGAAGGGAAATGTCACTGAGTACATACACTCCATTCAAAGAGTTTGGTTAGAGGAGACAGTGTCCCTTAGCATTTCTGGCTTTCTGTTATTTTATGTAACTGAAAAGACAGAGATAGGCAGTTTCAACTAAGCTTTACAAGGGACTCCTGATCCACTAATGACATGGCATTTTAGAGTGGATCATTCTCCATTCCCCTCCCCAATGCAATAGTCTATTGTGGAAAAATACATCAGGCAGCCAAGTGTAGGGGTTTCTACACTCCGACTATCAGTTCAATACAATACTTAGCAGGATTGCTTAGCAAGTTATGATATGATATCTGTGTTGCTAGTTTTATTCTGATTTAAGGAAAGGGCTTACTTTCCTTCCGCATTCAGATGAGTTGGCAAGTGATCTAGTAGGTAAATCTTTGATGATTTTATCACCTAACCATGCCCTCTGCATTGGTATGTTAGGTCTCACAATGATTTTCATCTTTAATGAGGCTTTTCCAGTGGTGGGCTACAAGCGGGAATGCTAAATTGCACTTGCCGCTGTGGCTCGTAAGTTTTTGTGGGATCAGCACGATTTTGCTGCTGCACCTCTGGAGGAAGCAAAATTGCTTACGGAGCTGCACGTGCACCCTTGTTTCAGCAGGCACAGAAGCAAAAAAACCCTCACCGAAACATGGGTGCACCTGCGATTCCGTGCACGATTTTGCTTCCTCCAAAGGTGCAGCAGCAAAATTTACAAGCCACAGCGGTGAGCGTAATTTAGCATTCCGGCTCGTACCCCACCGCTGGTCGTTTCTCAAGTCTCATCACTGAAGGCTTTGTGGACTTGTAAACAGTCATAGACTACAAGCCCACAGTTGCACAAAAATCCATTGTAGGATGACTGGCTACTTTTTTCCAAGTTTAAAGGAACTATTTTCCTTAGCCCTAAAACTTTCTAAATCAATTTCACCCATTTTTTTGCTGTTCCTGTCCTTTCCATTAGTTTTCTGGATATTTTAAAGCTTCCCTCTTTGCCAGCCTTATATCTGCCTCCCTTCCTACCTTTATGAGAACTTGTGTCCTATGAGAATTTAAACCAACATCTGTTTCCAACTTCTTATTAGTGAATTTATTAGAGAGAGTTTGGGTGTTTGCATGGATGCATGGCCACATGAAGAACCAGAAACACACAATGCCTGAAAATAAGCTTATCATATAGATACATGTGATTAGGAACTATGAATACAAGGTCTGAAATTTGGTAATCAACTTTCGCTGACTTTTTTCTGCCTAGACTTTGCCTGTGTTTTCTTATTGATCCTTAATTTGACTGGACACTAGTTGCAGCAGCGGCATCTTTTTTGTAAAATCCACCATAATAATTTCCCATTTCTTTGGACCTGATTTGTGAAGTAGGCACCAATGTTCCCTCTAATTTTTTTCGGTGTGGGCAGAAAAGTATAGCGTCTGAGCGACAGTCCCTTTGGAACTGGGCGGCATAGAAGTATAAATAGATAGATAGATAGATAGATAGATAGATAGATAGATAGATAGATAGATAGATAGATAAATAGATAGATAGATAGATAAATAGATAAATAAATAAATAAATAAATAAGAAAAAAATCCCTTTTTTATTAAAAGAAATTAATAATAAAACAAAACCAAAATCTGTTACTATTATTACTATCTTCTCTTTTCCCATCCCTGTCTCCTTCCCCCGTGTGTGTGTGTGTGTGTGTGTGTGTGTGTGTGTGTGAACTCTTGAACCATTTCCAATAACAGGTGAGCTATTGGAAATTGTTCAAGAGTTCACACACACACACACACACACACACGGCTGGGGTTTTCTTTCTCTCTATTGCTTTCTTTCTTTCTCTCTCTCTCTTTCTTTCTATCTCTCTTGCTTGCTTTCTCTTCTCTCTCTTGCTATCTCTCCCCCCCTTTCTCTCTCTCTTTCTCACTTACTTCGAGGGGGCTGTGAGAGCGCTTTCTCCAAGCGCTTCGGGAATGCCTGCCCTGCCTCTACTGCAGCCCCCTTGCTGGAAGTCTGGGACGAAAGCGCTCCCAGCGAAGGGGCTGCGAGAGGGGCGGGGTGGACATTCCCGAAACGGATGAAGAAAGCCCTCTCTCGCAGCGAAAGCGCTCCCAGCCAGGGGGCTGTGAGAGTGGGCTTTCTCCGTCCGTTTCGGAAAAGCCCGCCCCGCCCCTCTCACAGCCCCCTGGTTGGGAGCGCTCTCCTCCCGAGAAGCCGAAGTCGCAGCCGCAGCCGCCGCGAGAGAAGTCGCGCCCCAAGGCAGGAGGCGGCGGAGGAGGAGAGGGGGTGAATCGGGTGGGCGGGGGGGCAGGGCCGAGAGGCCAGGAGCATGAGGGGGCCGGAGGCACCATGGAGAGGCAGGGGTGGCCGCGGCTCCCTTCTACTGCCCGCGCCTCCCCCCCCCCGCGGGCTGGCAGGGGGATGAGGAGCGGGGGACCGAGGAAAAGGGTGCGCGGGGGGTATTTTGGAGCGTGCACACGCGCACAGCTTACAGGGATTGGTGGTAGGCACAAAAAAAGAATGATTAAGCCAATCCATTTAAATGTACATTTCCTGCATTGTATTCTTTTGCATGGATTACAACAACCAGCTTGAGTAGGTACTGAAGCTGGTTGTTGTAATGGGATTAAATCTTAAGAGCCAATGGGAGTGAACCTTAAGAACCAAGAATACAGACCTCATTGTTCAATAACCTTTAGCTTTCAATCCACTTTATTGCCAAGCTTCTCATTGCACAAAGACTAACAGCTACATATTCACGAATAGTATGAAATCAGACAAGTTTGATTAAGTTCCTTATGGCTACATAAAGAACACTCTAATTTATTGCATCAGGCATGGGAAAATGACACTGTGAAATGAGTGACATATAAGTTTGATAAATTAAATAATTAAATCATGCAAAAATGTTTCATCTTCAGTAACTAGTTTCATCTTCGGTAGCAAGACATTTAAGACCCATCTATGTCGCTAGGCATGGGGCAGTTAGATCATTCCCCCTTCTTCTCTGACCATCAAATGGGTGTGATTGAGTAGACTGACTGTTTTTTATATACAGTAATGGGATTTTAGTTGACTGTTTTTAACTATTAGATTTGTATACATATCGTTTGCATTGCATGTTGTGAGCTACTCCAGGCCCTTGGATTGGGGCGGCATACAAGTCTAATAAATTGAATTGAATTGAACTATAGGAAATTTTAATGATGTGAATTAAGATTGCAAGATTTTTATTGCTTATTGAGTAATAAGAATTGAATTCACCTGACAGAAGTATATCTGAGAACTGATTGATTCATTTGTTCCCCATCTCTTAATTACTCTTATTGGTATCAAATATTTTTTTAAATTGATTGAAAAGTCTCACAATAGTACTTCTTTCTTAAATATAAATGGCCTGGGTGGACCATATCTGAAACATGAGATTAAATGTGCTCAAATCAGTGCCTCTAAGCACATTTCTAATCCAAAACTTTTGTTCATTGGTCAGTGGATGTTCTTTTTCAGTAGCCTAAGTGGTAGTAAGACAAATTTTTCAACAATTGTTGTTTGGAGTGAAAAACCTTCTTGGATCCAAACACCTACCAGCATTTCTGATGAATCTTTGGTTCTATAGAAAAGCCACCAGAAGAAAAACAGGTACTTGCATTTTTTTTTCTTTATTCATAATCTAGGTTGAATTGCAGGCTAATTCTGCCAACTGCCAGCAATCCAATTCTCACTGGCTCAAAACTGATTCAGCCTTCCATCCTTCTGAGGTTTGGTGAAATGAAGACCCAGATTGTTGAGGGCAATATGCTGACTCTCTAAACTGTTGTAGAGAGTACTGTAAAGCATGACGAAGCGGTATATAAGTGATTTTGCTGTATGAATTGTTGAATGGGGCAAAATTAAAAAAAGAATTGTTCCCAGATTCTGTACACAATTGCAATTTAAAATGGTGATCTCAAAATCCAAGACAAAATGACCGATAACATGTCTGGAAAATAGCACAGAGCTTAAAGAAGCAGCTCTTGTTTGTTTTTCATTCCCCTCTGTTAACCAAATATTTGTCTTTGTATTTTCCAAGATCACTTTTTTTTCCTAAGCGGGTGCCTTGGAATGCTTTAATATCCATTAGAATTGTTGTCAGGGCATGTGGTGAAGCTTAAAAATTAAAGGAACAACAACACCGAGACCCTGACTAACCAAACAGGGATAGTTGTTGTTGTTACCAATCTTATTGATGTGATTGGATTAATATTTCATCTGGTAACTAATGACTGAATAAAATTATTCAGCAAGCATAGTGTTTTTAAACTGGGATTTATATGTCAATACAAAATACAGCTCAATAGAAGATAGATTTTTCCTCCATTACCTATAGCTGTTTTCCCACAGCAGGTTGGAGGAAGAAGGTGGAAAATCACAAAAGAGTCAATTGACTCAGCTAAACCCTGGATGTTAAATTTAACCCCAAACAGACAAGTATTGCACTAGACAGATATGTATTGGGCAAGACAAAGGTAATAATCATGTTAAACCTAGTCATCTGATTCATTTTGAATACACCTAGTTTTCCAGGAAAAAGAGTTGGAGAGAAAGAATACTGAAAAGTATTACTTTTACAAATATACTGTCTGTTCTGACTTAGACTTCCTGATAAATAATAAAGCACAAATGGAGTCGCAAAAATGTCTTTTTATTTTAATGACTGTGAATTATGTTCATTTCCAGCCTTAATAAGTCCCAAACAAACGGATGTCCATATGCCGCCTCTATGTTGGTTGAAGCAGGCAGGATTCACTTCAGTACTATTTGTTGGGGGTCAAGGGTAAGGGAGGGTTTTGCCTTCTCTTTCTGCTCAAGATCCCCATATACAATTAGTTGGCCACTGTGTGACACAGAATGCTGGATTCCATGGGCTTTGGCCTGATTCAGCATGGCTCTTCTTATGTTCTTACAATGTTAATGAGTCCGACAGAAGTCTTTTGGAAGAAGGCTGATATCACCAGCTGTTATCTCCCTTGACACGCTGGCAAAGACCTAATTGACAGGGAACTTTGCAAGACCAAACAGAAACATGGAATCAGAAATGCTAAGACACAAAGTGAACCAAGTTGCTTCCTGCAATAAGCACATCCGTTAGCTTCATTCTTATAGCTTATGGGAGACACTAATCATGTTACTCCCGAGTAGTCCTTCTGGCATCTCTGTGCATGCGCGCATTTGGAATAGGCTCCCCCTGTTCCTCTGCCTCTCTCATGTCAGTCTCTGGAGTCGGGACAGACCTCCCAGATGGGCTGGGTTGGATTCCTGCCTGTGGCACCGAGCCTTCTGCAGACTCCAAGCCTAGCCCATGTTTCTCCAAATAGCTTCATCCTGGGGCAAAACCAGGGGCATTTTTGCCATCCCCCAGCACCCAGGACAGACAAAGGGTCTGCAGGTTTCCCAGACACTTTGTCTACTCCATTCTAATGAAAAACAGGTGTTTTTGCCTTCTAATTACCCCATCTAGCATGACTGGAGGAGGAATTCTGGGAGTTGAAGTCCATAAGTCTTCAAGGTGTCAAGTTTGAAGTTTGTAAAAAGTGTAGAACCCCCCCCCCCCAAAATAAAACCCCAAATGTTTAGGATCTGTTTTGGGTAGTTAGCTTTAGGATAAGGATTATGGTTAGAGTTTGGATTACCAACCCATTCAAGACTTGGTAAATTCCCAGATACATAAAATTCCAATACTCAAGGCTATTCAGTTGTTCCAGGGTTTAATTCAAGTTTGTGGTTTCCCATCCAGATCCTCACAAATGCCACATGCTGAGAAAGGAAATCAACAGTATCATTTAACTCATTGGAGTGGAGATATCCAACTGGGTATCATCAGCATTCTTATGCCTCACCCTAACCCAGGGGTAAGCAAAGTTGGCTCTTCTATGACTTGTGGGCTTCAATTCCCAGAATTTCTGAGCCAATCATGCTAGCTCAGGAATTCTAAGAGTTGAAGTCCACATGCTGTAGAAGAGCCAACTTTGCCTACCCCTGGTCTAACCCAATGGCTTCATGGTTTTAAATAGAAGAGGAGAACATTCTGAACCCTGCAGCACCCCACATAGTAAGGGCCAAGATCAAGACTTCCAGCTTTTAGTCAACTATGATTGGAACCAATCTTGATGGATGAATTCATCATCTCTAGAATTCACCCATATGCATTCCCGGGTAGCCTTAGACAGCCGGGAGGGGCATGGTTCTAAACACCAGGTGATTGAACTCACATACCGGTAAGCACCCTGTCCATTTCCTCAAGTCCAACAGGTTCAAACTGCTTCCAAATAACAGGGCAAGGCTGAATTTTGATCCAGTTAATGTGATTGTGGCTTTCCAGAACTATCCGTAAGGAAATGTGTTTATGGTAACTTAGTGGTTGACTGCCGTAACATGACCTATGGAGATAATATGGCTGATATTAATCTGAGGCATGTTTGTTGCAAGAGGTCCTCTTTTTAATAACATGAATAAACATTGTGGCATTCATGGATTTTGATTTGATGACATAGTAAACAAACTGTTGATTAAATCTATGTTTAAACAATGAATAAAAATAACCCAGAGCCACTAGTAGAATTAACAATGAGGTAAAGTTCTCCATTGAGGTGCATGGCAAGCAAAACCCTTCAACTGTATTCTTGTATTTGATGTTACTTGAGATTATCTCATTTAGAATAATGAAAGATCAATAGAAAAATATGCATTCTAAATCTGAATAATTTATTTTCCAAACATATTTAACTCTACAAATATTTTCCTCATCTTCTTGAGTCTATCTCTATCTATATGTAATTATGAAAGGAATTTGTAGTGAATTTGTAGTTATACAGTATTTAGAGTTGAATATAAATATTTAAAATAGTATACCAGACAGTTCTAATTTTTTTTTAGTTTTTCTTTTATTTATAATAGTCTGCTTTTTTTTTTGTCTATTTTGCTTTTGTTTCTTCTCCCAATATCTCATGAAGTAGGATTTGGAAGAATTAAGAATGCATAAAATGCAGCTGATTTGACTGGTCTCCAGGAAGTCTTCCATGGGGTTAAGGCAGAAGTTGTCTGGGCAGAAAGAAAATAAACAAGATGGAAGGGGGAAAAAAGTTCTGAGATAAACTTCCAAATCAGTCTTCTTTTTCTTGACAGAAATTGCCAATAGAATTTTGAAAAGTTTATTACCAGGTCAACTGATATTGCCATGCCCTGCTAATAAAACAGATAGAATTCCTCTCTATTTTGCAGCCACTCATGCAGTAGAGAGAAATGGTAGAGAGAGAAAAGCAACCAACAAAGTTGTATTTTCATATGAGAGAAAGTGATGGTGGTGGTGGGAATAGAAAAGAAACAGAGAAAATTGTTTTTATAGAAGAAATTGTACTATAAAGGAAGTAGTGTAATAAAACAGTTTGCCCAAACATACCCAAAGGGAATGTTTGCTGGAAAACACTAGCTTATCCCAAATACTAAAACAAAATATTTCATTTAATCCTGAATGTAAAACAACAACAACACCTATTATAATAAAGAACAGAAAAGACAACTGTGATATGGATGGGCATTTGCAGCAAGGGACACAATGCTCTAAACAAATACATTTTGTTTAAGTATAGAGTGAACTCTCAAAATGTAGGAAATCCCCTTTGTCATTTTTGTCACCTCCAAAATTTATGTGGGGCATCAAGTCACTAAGATGAACTTTGTAAAGTCTATCATGTTGCAAAGGATTGCTAGTCCTGTAGAAGAGTGGACTGTGATGTATATTTACATGTGGTAAAAAGGAGGCAAAAACTTAGTGGGACAACATTGCAACACCATATTCTGTCTCAAACTTTTTAAATGATTTCAAAGGCCTATTTTGTGTATTAACCATGTATGTTTCTAACAGAGTATTTCTGTGTACTAGGAGATATTAGGACAGATAACCCTGTCCTAATATTAATCTTTTACTAGTATCGTGTATGTAAATATTATTATATCTTTGTATATCACCAATACGTACTTGACAAAGCAAACAAATAAATAAATAAAATATTATCATTCTGAGCGGGAGTTCAAGATATCTTTTTGGCTTTTGACATTGGCAGTCAATAAACGTGACCTTTTTAAAATAAATTTTCAGCACATACAATGTGCAATATTAATGATAATTATGGAATTTAGTGTGAAGGGTACTTGGTGCTCCCTGAGTTTAATTGTGTCCTTGTACTTATGTGTCACCTAGTTTGTTTGGGTAATGAAATGTCTGCAAGGAAACAATCAAAATCAGAGAGCACCAAAGATTCCTCATTTTGATCCTGAACTACAAATATTCTCTTTGATTGGAATTTAGTATCTATCAAAAAGCAAAAAAGAAAAAAGAAAAGAAAAGGAGTGTGGGGGCTCAAAGCTTATTTGCTCCAAATTATCCAACTCATTTTTGCATGCCGCAACAATTCACACTGCAATACAGCTTGATACTGATAAAAATATCCACCCCAGGGTGTTTTCAGCAGACGAAGACTGCAGATGAAAGTCTTCTATCTATTTCATTTTGTTTTTTGAAGTAAAAAAAAAGTTCATCTGTGATGGCATTTTTGTAGCCACTGACCAATTGTTAAAATCCTAGTGCTCCTAGACAAGTTACTTGCACTCTTTAGGAGATGGGAAATTCTCAAGAACATTATAGAAATGGTTCAGTGATTATGGCTATACAGCTAATTTATCAAAATGTTACCTTTCCCTGCCTGCAGTCATACCTTGGAATTATTTATAGACTATATTGAACTGTTGGCAGTAATACAATAGCATCTCAGTGTATGAATTCATCACTGATACTTACAGAAACTTGAAATAAGAGTTAGGAACTTATTTGGGTTTGCAAGTTTGTGGTGAATACCTTACTAGACAGGTGTCAAACTTGCAGCATCACCTTGCCATCATGTGACATTTCATGATATTTCCCCCCTTCACGGAGTTGGGATGGGCATGGCCTGTGTGTGACACATCTAGCCCGCAGGCCAACAGTTTGACACCTCTTGTCTTACTCAAATACCTAATACAAGATATTTTAAAACCGTAAAGGTAACTTCCTAGCTTTCTTCATAATTTTTCAGACCAAGAATTACCTGCACGGCAGATGATATCTCTGAATATTACCAGGGATCCAGTCTGGCCGTTGTAAATGCTCTACTTTTGAAAAACATTGCCATGTGGTGCAATCATGTAATCCATTCTATTTCCATTGCCTCTTTGCTTTCTGTCTTTTTGCCTTGCTCAGATTCTTTAAAATCTATTTTATTTAGCATAGTTTACCGCATGTTTGCCTATGGCCACTTCACAACCACTTCTATCATATATCATTATGAAATTAGCTACATTTTGGAACAAGTAATTGTAGGAAATCCTAGAACAGTGATGGCAAACCTTTTTTTCCTCAGGTGCCAAAAAGGCTCTCCCCCAGAAGCCCCCCAGAGGTTGAAAATGCCTTCCCAGAGCCTTCCTGCGAGCCAAAAATCAGCTGGGTGGTGTGCTCATGCACGCTGGAGCTGAGCTAGGGCAATAGCTCGCATGCCAGCAGATATGGCTCTATGTGTCACCCATGGCACCATGCCATAGCTTTACCTTCACGTTCCTAGAGTGTTGTGCAGGTACCAGACATCCAGTGGTAAAATCTAATTTTTCCCCTACCAGTTCTATGGGCGTGGCTTATTTTGTGTATGTGGCTTGAAAGTCAGGTGGCCATGGCTTCAGGTGGGCATAGCTTGGTGGTCTGGTGAGCAGGTGGGCATGGCCAACTTGTAAAATGTGGTGTAAAACTCACTTAACAAAACTCTTGCTTAGCAAGCAAAAGTTTGGGCTCAATTGTTGACACACGTTTTTCTTTCTTTCTTCCTTCCTTCCTTCTTTCCCTTACTTCCTCTGTCCTGCCCTCTCCTCCCTTCCTTCTTGCTTCTTTCTTCTCTCTTTTTTCTTTCTGTCCCTTTCTGTCCTTTTCCCTTTCCTCCTTCCCTCCCCTTTCTCTTTTCATTCTTTTTCCTCCTTCCTCCTTGCCCTCTTCCTTCCTTCCTTCCTTTTCCCCCCTCCCTTACTCCCTCACTCCTTCATCTCTATTTTAGCTCTTTCCTTCTGGCCGGGGGGGGGGGAATCCTATGCCACTGACATGTGTCTCTATCTTTAGATAATAACTCCATTGGGAACTGGAGCACAGCCAGGCATGTGCTGCCTTTTCATCCCCTCTGAAAGGCCCTATCTTAAATGGAGCCTAGGGTGCATGACCTTGGCCCAACCCAATGTTGTTGTTGCGGGGGGGGGGGTTGTCCAGCCACTGCCAGCTCAAGGGCCTTGTTCCTAGTTCAGGACCTGAGACCCCAAGACATATTTTCTCTTTAGCCTTTCCCATCCTTTGCGAGACAAGAAAGCTAGGTGCATAAAATACAACACTCTTACAATCTTGTGATGGGATCTTTGCATAAATATTTGTGCAGGATAGAGTTTGCGTGTCTCCTCTTTCTGCCTGAGAAGCAGGCAATTTTCAAACAGCTTCTATCTGGGTGTTTTATTCCACCACAACCCCCAGGCTCTTATTAGTAGGCAACAAATTCATGTGACCTCCGCTCTCTTTTGTCGGGAGTTCAACGTTCAGAGTAAGCCAGGTTTTTAAGCTAAGGTCGGAGGGAAGGGAAGTAGTAAAGAAACATATGAACAACATGCACACACACATAGAGAGAGAGGAGGGGACATAAAGATCTTCTCGGATTCTACTTCACATATCCCGTGTGGCTTCCAACTCCCACACCCCAATTCCAATGCAAAACCCCCGAGAAGATATTTTGTCTAAACCATTGTGTGCTGAAAGAAATGCTGATTAGAATATTAAATTACTGGTTTTCCTTTTCCTTCTTTCCTTTCCCCTCCAAGAATGCTTCAGGGTCTCATTTGGCACCCCTACCCCCAGCTCAGTGCTGACCCTCCTCTCCTCCAGACCCACTGAGCAGAGACTGCCTCCCTCCCCATTTCATCAAGACCCATGGGATCTGCAGAATTTTCCCAATGTCTCTCTTGCTGTCTCCCCCACTACCACCATAGCCAGACTTCAATGCCGAAAATACACACTGCTTCTGCCTAGGAAAAGTGGCTTGGAGACAGCAAGCAGACAGGTAGGAGGCCGACAGCAACACAACAAAGCGGATCCATTTTAACAACTGGTGGACTATTCAAAACCTCTGCGGGGCTTGGCCAGCTGTCAATCATCCTGCGGTGCTTGGCCAGCTGTCAATCATTCTCCCTTCCAGGTGAATACCTACCCATCCACCTTGCAGCAAGGCAGTGGGTGAGCTGGAATTCCCGTGTGCTCGTCGGGAGGAGAAGAATGAGGGCAAAAGGAAAAGAAAGGAGGTGGGCACTCCCCGAAGCCATCCATGCGTGGCTTGCCAGAGGGAGTGAACCTAAGAAGAGCCATGCTGAATCAGGCCAAAGCCCATCGAGTCCAGCATTCTGTGTCACACAGTGGCCCACCAATTGTTCTTGGGGATCTTGAGCAGAAAGAGAAGGCAAAACCTTCCCTTTCCCCTGATCCCCAACAAATGGTACTCAAGGGAATCCTGCCTGCCTCAACCAGCATAGAGGCGGCACATGGATATCCGTTTCAATAACCACCGATACACTTAGCATCCATGAATCTGTCTAATCCTGCCTTGAAGCTATCAAGGCTGACAGCTGTCACGACCTCTTCTGAAGGGAATTCCATAAACGAACATTGGTTTACACCACTTCGATCAAGTCACCCCTTAAATGCCCTCTTTCAAGGCTGAAGAGACCAAGGCATTACAACCTGGTTTCATAAGGGAGGTGCTCCATTTCCTTGATCATACTTGCTTGCCCTTCTTTGCATCTTTTCCAGTTCCATTATATCCTTCTTGAGGTGAGGTGACCAGAACTGTACACAGTACTCCAAATGTGGTCTCCACTATCCTGTGGGGAACAGGATACACAGGCATGTGTGCCCCACACCAACCCGAACTCAAACAAAGCCTCACCGTGCGGCTCAGCACAATGCAGTGCCAGTGTGGCCCCTGCTTCATGCCTCAGCAAAGCAAGCAAATAAATTGGTAGGCATCCCATCATTGTTTCCCTCCTCTTTGGCCTTCCTTGCTGTGCTTCACTGCTGCTGCTGCCGTGGATTGGGGAAACTTTAGAGTCACCACAATGCAGGGAGAAAGAAGAAGAGGGTGGTGGTGAGAGAACGACAGATCCTCGGCCCCAGGAGAATGGCATGCCAGCTGGTCAAAAACTATCTCTGAGACCACCTTCTGCCACACGAATCCCAGCAACCAATGAGGTCCCACAGAGTTGGTCTCCTTAGGGTCCCGTCAACGAAACAATGTCGGCTGGCGGGACCTAAGGGAAGAGCCTTCTCTGTGGGGGCCCCAGGCCTCTGAAATCAGCTCCCCCTGGAGATTCATACTGCCCCCACCCTCCTCGTCTTCTGAAAATGTTTAAAAACTCATCTTTGCCGCCAGGCCTGGGGTTTCTTAGATCTTCCCCCATGACCAATGAATGCTTTGGTTTGACTGTTGAATGAATGATATTGATAGCTTTTTTAATTAGAATTTTAAGATTGTTTTTTAAGGTATAAATTGGATTGTTATTATTGTTTCCTGTTTTTCTGTACATGCTGTGAGCCGCCCAGAGTCATTGGAAAGGGGCGGCATACAACTCCAATTAAATCTAAATCTAAAAGCAAGGGTCATTCCCTGGCATGGTTGAGCCAGAGCAATGTTGGCAGGCAAGGGGGAAGCCTATTGCTCTGCTCGGCTCCACTCCTGGTTTCATTCTTTGAGGCTTCTAGCAGGAGAAGACTGGCAGGTGGTGGTGGGGAAGGCAGGTGAGCGGGAAGCTAGTGGGATGCTTTGGAGCCCCAAGCAAGCCCTGCAGAGCCAGTATGGGAGGCAAGTGGGTCCAGGTGGAAGGTAGCCCTTCCTTACAGCCACAACATGCTTCCCTACCTTCCAAGTGGCCTTCTGCTTGCCTACCTTCACAAGCTGGCCATGGGGACACTGGGCAGGCCACGTGGAAGGCAGGAAAGCATGTCGGAGCTGTGGGGAAGGGAGTAGCTGCTATCTCCCTTCCCCACCAACCCAACATGCTTTCTTGCTTTCCACATTGTATTTCACTTTCCTGCCTTCACAAGATGGCCTCGGGGACACTGGGAAGGTTGTGTGGAAGGCAGGAAAGCATGTTGGGGCTTCAGGTTGTGGAGAATGGAGTAGGGAAGGCAGGCTGGGACGAGGGGGCAGGGACAGCTAGGTAGGCCTGAGGGGCAAATCGGATGCAGCATTTCAGGTCAGGGCGAGCAAGCAGTGGCTGAGAGACCAGTTCGGGGGTGAGGCCAGCCAGCTGTTGCTACCAGTTCTGCAAACAATGGGTGGCCGCTGCTACCGGTATGCCCGAACCAGTCTGAACTGGTAGCATTTCACCTCTGCAGACATCTGATACCCTTCATTACTGAGGTTGGATCACCATGCTCAGCAGGTCTTTGTGCCAGCTGAGTTTTTTACCTCATCATTTTATGTATTCTCTTGCAGTCTACCTGTCATTTCATCATTCATGTTACAAACTGACAGGACCTTCTTCTGCATTCTAATATAATGGTAAATTGATTGTCTTCAGATTGAAGAAGTCATAAACAATAAAATTAATTTGAGCTAGAAGAAAAACATGATATGATATGTTATTGTGTTGTACTACGTTTTTGGATCTATAATTTTGTGAAATCAGGGTATCATCTAAAACAAATTAATTAAGACTCAAAGTGAACTTGAAATAACTCCAAATTAACTTCAACTTTCAGAAGCCTGGAAAGACATGTATGAAATTTTCTGGAACAACAAGAAAGAGTGGAATGCTAAGAAAGAGCATAAATAACAACTGTAGCCGATACAAGTTTTGTAATTACATATTTAACATTACTCATCATTATCATTGATGTCTCAACTGGATGTGCAGCTAGTTGTTTAAAAAAATACTTTTCTCATCACTGCCATTCCTTTTAATGTTATATATCTTCCAACCCACTTATAGAATGGTAGAGAACCTGCTCAGTGCTTAAACAATGCATATCCTTTAGGAATTTTTATTTAACAATTTATAGTAGAGACTTGCTATATCTTTGAAGAATTCTGTGAGAAGGGACAAGAAAAAAATGAAAATTTATCAATTTATAGGACATTATTTGAAGGAAATAAAAATCAAGTTTGTTAAAAATCAAATAGAAGAAATATAAAGCTAGTTTATTTGATCAAGGTTAAAAATGATACAGGTAATACTCAAATTACAACAGTTCACTTACATGATAACCTCCCCCAAGTGTTTATGATAAAGTCCCAAAATTATGAATATTGCAGCAGCACATAAATTGTTTGCCCTTATGAATGGCCACAGAGGCACTATAACATTCTTCCTCATCACTGCTATGCGGTGCTGGAAGTTCCAAAGGCCCTGGCTGTACTTTTGCCTCTGGCACCAAGTCCTTACCAGCCTCCTCATTGTGTGACTTAGGTGCCAGCTGCACAGGCCGCTGGCGCATCACCAAGTCGGTCTCCTCTTGAATGGAATGCGCTATCCGCTGCATGGGCTGCTGGTGGGCTACAACAGAATCCTCAAGTTATGAATGAAATTCATTGTATTTGTAACTCAAGGATTACCTGTATGTTGTTATGTCTGGTAACTCTTGATGGACTTCTGCTGATCAGGACTCAGTAACTTGAGGATTTGATTATAAACAAGTAGCATATTGGAAGAAGAGATCATTTGTTGTATTTTAAGAGACCATAAGATACCCAATTTTTATACTTGTGTTGAAAGATGTGGTCATTTATATACATTTATATATATTTATATACGAGGGTCGCCCAGAAAGTAATGCACATTTTTTTTCTTCAACAATTATTTATTGAACACAATGAAACTTACACACAAGAAAGAATGACGTTTCTTCTACACTCCCTATATTTCCCTGTAATCTCCGTCCCATTCTATGGCCTTCCTCCAGTGAGGCACAAGGGCATGTATGCCTTGTCGGTACCACTCCTTGTTCTGGTCACGAAGCCATTTCTGCACTGTGCAAATCACCTCTTCGCCCTCAAAATGTCTTCCGCAACTAACTGTACTTCTGTCGACTGCAGATTCTCCATAAACTGTACACAAATGTTTGTGAATGTTCCCAACAGTTTCTTTCTCTGCAGTGAGAAATTCAATGACAGCACGCTGCTTATAACTTACAGACGCCATTTTGAAACACTGATGCAGCTACGCTATCTGTCTGAAGAAACACAAAAATTACATATGCACTCCTGACAATTCAAATAAGGTATATCTAAAGTTTCACATTCACACTATTACTGTAGGCTGAGAAGAAAAATGTGGTGCATTGCTTTCTGGGCGACCCTTGTCTTTTTCATTACTACATGCTTATTTTTCTCTGGATTTTTTGTCATTATTTTCTACACTTTGTTTTAATTTATTCTTTTATTTTTTTAGTTGGTTTGCATCAGTTTTTACCTTTGTAGCTGTAATGGTTAATAAAATACTATAAAAAAACAGATGCCTATGCTTATGTTCAACAGAAGAGAGATTGAAAGTTTTGAATATTCAAAGGGGAGGGGGAATGTGAAGCTTGCCCTTGCCCGACACCTCAAGACCGCTCTGTCAAAATGAAACTGCTCCCTCATTTTCCAGTCTCCCAAGGTGGCTTACAATTGATAAGAACGGCCTTGTTCACATAAATAACCGCATCACATTACCCCTCTACGTCTTGGCTCAAGAATAAAGATAAGGAAACGAGGTGGTAATGTATCTGTCGTAATTGTGTAGGATAGAGGAGGTGTCAAAAATAATTACTCAGGACCAGCATTCAAGACCTGCTGCATTTTAATTTAAGGCGGATAAATGCTGCCGTCATCAGGAAACTAGCTGAAGGTGTCATCTTTGATAAACAAGCCTGGCTTCACACATTGCCTGCAAAATCAATACAAGCCTGGCGCTTATTTGCTAATGCATCATGCCATTTTTGAAGTCCTTTTTTTGTGCATTGGCTTCTTTGTTGTTACTCTTTTGTTTCAATGATTAGTGTCTCTTCTCTTTTTGACAATTGAGTGGGGAGGGGCTTTCCTCAGATAGTAAAACTATCAGATCCAACCCACGCTAGTAGTTTTGTTTCTATTCTTCTTTTGTATGGTAGCAAACTCACTGGCGTCACCCTCTCATCACTCCTTGGTGAATTGTTTGGCAAGGAATGGTGGGACCATCTTTCATTAAAAAAAGCAATATGGTTATCCATTGATTTCACATCTTTAGTATCAAGTGATGGAGGGAAATAGAGGAGTAGTTGACAGCAACAGAAGCAAAAAATTAGTGCCTGTTCTTTATTCCCCATTTGTCCATCCAAGATGGTTTGCATTTTCAGACTGTACAATAAACCAAGAAATTGGATGGAATTAGACAGCTAGATATGGCCCAAATAGTCTTGGAATAATCTCTGAGATGAGACCAAAATTGCCTTTATGTGGAAGGAAGTAGTTAGCTTGGGCACAGACTTAAACAACTATCATTGGGTATCAGCTTCTACTGGATACCTTTTCAACATATAAAGCCCTTCATGGCATCGGACCAGAATATCTCCAGGGCCACCTTATGCTGAACGAATCCCAGTGACTGGTTAGGTCCCACAGAGTTGGCCTTCTCCGGGTCCCGTCGATTAAACAATGTCGTTTGGCGGGACCCAGGAGAAGAGCCTTCTCTGTGGCAGCCCCGACCCTCTGGAACCAGCTCCCCCCAGATATCAGAGTTGCCCCCACCCTCCTTGCCTTTCGCAAGCTCCTTAAAACCCACCTCTGTCGTCAGGCATGGGGGAATTGAAATTTTCCCTCCCCCCTAGGCTTATAGAATTTATACATGGTATGCTTGTATGTATGATTGGTTCTTTAAATTGGGGTTTTTTAGATTATTTTTAATATTAGATTTGTTCACATTGTCTTTTTTATTGTTGTTAGCCGCCCCGAGTCTTCGGAGAGGGGCGGCATACAAATCTAATAAATAAATAAAAAATAAAATAAAATAATATTGTCCAAGACAATTCTAATATCTAAGGGGCTGCCAGAAAGAAGAGGAGGCCAGCCAATTCTCCAAAGCACCTGAAGATAGGACAAAAAACAGTGGATAGAAACTTAGAGAAGCAGCCTAGAACTAAGGAGAAATTTCCCAACAAAATGATTAATCAGTGGAATGACTTGATTCCAAAAATTGTGGGTTATCCAACAATGGAAGTTTTTAAGAAAAAATTGGGACAACCATTTGTCTGAAATGGCTTAGGGTTTCCTGCCTGGACTAGAAGACCTCTAAGTTATCTTCCAACTCTGTTATTCTATTAATTCCTCGCAAATCCTGAAGTGTGTGCAGCTCTTCTCTACTGGTTCCGGATTAACAGGCTGCTTGTCTTGTATGATGATTATGCTGTCTACTTGCATATGCAACTCGCAATGTATCACCCTTCAGAATGATGTCTATGAGGCACTTGGCACCTCAGAGGCTGAGTGGTGTTACTGCTTCATGTAAACACATGAATTGTGCATGTAAGGGAACCAGGTCCTTTAAAAAAAAAAAAAACTTCAGGCAGCAAAAGAGAGCCTGGATGTATGAACAAGACTTCTGCTAAAAGACATAAAGCTTTGTGTCAACTCTGAAGGTGACCTCACCAGAGCCATTTGGAAGCTTTAGCATTGTCACACTGGAGTTGAGGGATAGAAAGGGCAGGAATAGAGATAGCTGGAGTTTATAGCTGTTCTGTCGGGCTCTCTGGTAGACCCCTCCCAAAAATTCACAGGTACAAATTTCAGACACACACACATTTGAAAATTCAAAACAATGTTCTTTATAATGAAAATTCACTTAAACTAAGCCCTCTTTTGGTATAGCAAAGAGCACTCATCTCCAAACAAACTGGTAATTTGTACAAGTCCCTTATCAGTTCTGAGATACTTAGCTTGCAGTTGTGAGGCAATTCACAGTCCTTCTTCTTTCACAAAGTGAAACATACTTTGCTCTGGTTTAGTTTCAAAGCAGGGAAAAAGCAGCACACAAAAGGTCAAAGTCAGTAAAGCAGGCATGAAACACAACGATCAGATAATCCTCCACAATGGCCAAACCCACAGGCTGCTATTTATAGCAGCCTCACTAATTACCACAGCCCCACCCAACCACAGGTGGCCTCATTTTCTTTGATAATATTCTCTCAGTTGTTGTTGCCTATGCATCGCTCTCCGCATGCGTGGCTGTATCATTAACTCTTGTTCTGAATCCAAGGAGGAGCTAGATAATTGATCTCCTTTTGAGCTGTCTGCCACACGCTCCTCCTCCCTGTCACTCATGTCTTCTTGGTCAGAGGAGCCTTCATCAGCAGATTCCACCAGGGGCAAAACAGGCCTGCAGCATGTGGATGTCTCCCCCACATCCACAGTCCTTGGGGCAGGAGCTGGGCCAGAGCTAACCACAACAATAGCTATAAGAAAAATCATAAGGCCCTATCTCATTTGCCTCAAACAAGCCTTGTTCCTATAAAAGGAGAAGATCTGTTCCTCTACAAATATGGAAATGTATCAGAGGCCCATGTGCAAATGACCTTTAGAAAGAATGAACAGGAGATGTGAAAATTATATGGTAACTGTTGTGTATACTCCTGTTCAGTGTGAGGATTTTGCAGATTCTGATTCGGATAGTGGCAGGTCCTGATTTACATATAGAGGAAGAAGGGGGAGACCAACCACAGGATGTTCCTATGAGTTCCAATTCAAGTGAAGGAGAGACAGATGTCAGATGGGTAAATCCTTCTTTCAGACGATTACACAGACGAAGGGAACAAGTGGCAGGGAAGAAATATTAGGAGAGGAACGGGTTAATTAATTAAGTAATTAATTCATCACGTCCGAGTGTCAGTGGAGATGAAAGGTGGAGTTTTCAATTCTGCTATGAATCAATATGGAGGTGCCTTTACGCGGCTTTGAAAGTAAGTTTTGTTTTATGTGTTTTTAATTGCAGTTTTTATTACCCTGAGCAAATGTTGCCTAGCCATAAATTTTAAGATGAATGGAGGAATGCTTTTGAGGATGTTTTTTGCTTCCTTAATTACCAAAGACTGAGATAAAAGTGACTGCATGCCTATGACGCAGTTTGTAACAGAAGGAAGAAAGAAATAAAGATGATGTTTGTTTTTATAAATCTCTGCATTCAGCAAGCCTTTATTCCAATTAACAGCGGCCTTAGCCGGAGACCAGAACAGTAACTGTAGGCCCAATAAATATAATATCAATGATGAATGAATTCTGGAAAGTTCCAAGTAGTTGAGGGAGATATACCCAAAAAAGGAGATGGACAGTGGACAGTGGAAGTGCTGAATCATTAAGGAACCATCCCAATATGGGAGTAAATTAGGGGTGCGGCATATGGGAGGATATGGGAGTGAAAAATGTATGAAAACGCTATGCAGATTAGTTACCTTAAAACACACGGACATTTGGTTTCTGTGGTTTCAATGTGCATATTGGGGGGGGGGGTTACTTTATTTGAAATAAAATTTTTGCTTTTGCTATTCCTGGTCTCCTGAGTTTTTCTTACAATAGCCAAAAAAAAAAAATACATTCTCACACCTACTCAGAGGGAGAGGAGGAGTGACATTACTAAAGCAACTGGACTGCTCCCTGATTGGACTATGTGATTGAATGTTTGGGGAAAGGGAAAAAAAAACTTTTAATTTGGTGAAAACCTCGGGAATCCTCAGAATTGGTTTTCACCAGATCAGTGCCAATATGATAGATCCAATGCATAGTTCCCTCTAAGCTGAGCAGTGAGCAATCGCTCACTTAAAAATCATCATCAACTCAGAGTTTTTCAAACCTGCCCAGAAGCCAAGAGGGAAAGAGTGAGAGGGAAGGAGAGAGAGAGGAAGAGAGGAAGAGAGAGAAACAGATAGAAAAAAGAGAGGAAGGAAAAGAGAAAGAAAAAGAATGGGAGTAAGGAAGAGAGAAAGAAAATCAAAATCTAGTTTGAAACTAGCTCAACTATTTAAGTGGCATTTTGATATTGATAGAGTTGCCCTATTATGAGCTCACTGTTATAGACACACAGTACAGTATTTTATTTTGAAATTCTCTGAGGCAAAACAAGGTGGGTTTTTTATTTGTTTGTTTGTTTGTTTGTTTGTTTGTTTGTTTATTTATTTATTTTTTAAATATTTCTGTGTCGCCCAGTCCCAAAGGGACTGCCGCTCAGACACTATACTTTTCCACCACCCCCCAAAAAAAAATTAGAGGGAACACTGATCCAATGAAACCATTCTTTGAGAAATCTACAAGCCTTGGAGTTTAGTTTGCTTTGAAACTATTACTTGGAAACTCGACATTTTGTGCTTTGTAAAGATGATATGGTTCAAAGGGGAAATGTCTCTAAGGGCAGTGAACTCCCCTCTGCATGACTCACCATTGATGAGACCACAATCTGCAGTTTATTAGATCTTACCTAGGACCATACCTTGGGTTGTCAGTTCTAGGCTGCAAAACTCTGTATGATCTCTAGATTGCAGCAAAAAATGTAGAATTTTGTATTTCAGAAACCATTAATGCACATAATTACAAAGGTATTATCCTTCCTCTATAATATCTTGGAAGCCTTCCATTTTAGTCACTATTCTGTTTTTTTCTTCTGCACTAAATTCTCTAAGACATATTTGAAATATGTTGGGAAGAAGATTTATGTTTGAATTAAACTTTCATGGAAAGCAGACATAATGGGAAAACCCAACTTTTAAGGTTGCTGTTTATTTGAAGTTCATTTGCAAAAAAGTCACAAGCAATTTTTTGAAAAGTTTTGAACCAGCAGTAAAAACATCTGTGGACTGTATAATCTGGGTTTTATGCAATTGAAGTTCCTAACTATTAATGCATATCGTCAAAGGTTTTGAAATTCTTAAATATATAATTGCTATTTACAAGTGAAAAACGTTATTGAGATAGGCAATCAAGATATATATTTATACCAATTTAAGAGGTACTCTGTTAGAGAACAAAAAATACCTATCATTGCTCCACCCCAGAGCACCCAATTTGCACTGAAAGATGTTGAAAGAAAATGCAGGGTGTCCTGCATAAGCCACGCCCACTGTGTGGTAGTAAAAATTTTGGTAGCCCTTCACTGGATACAAGCCACAAAGTTACAGTCATACAATCATTTCTGGGAGGAGATAAGTGATGGGAATGATGAGAAGATTAATAGTAGTGCAGACTTAGGAAACAGTTTAACAGTGTTGAAGGAATTATTTGTTTAGCAGAGTGATGGCGTTCAGGAAAAAAACAGCATTTGTGTCTAGTTGTTCTGATGTACAGTGCTCTATAGTGTTGTTTTGAGGGTAGGAACTGAAGCAGTTTGTGTCCAGAATGTGAGGTGTCTATAAATATTTTCATTGCCCTCTTTTTGACTCATACAGTATACAGGTCCTCAATGGAAGGCAGGTTGGTAGCATTTGTTTTTTCTGCAGTTCTGATTATCCTCAGTCTGTGTCTGTCTTGTTGGATTGCAGATTCTAAATACAACTTAGAAAAAGCTATAAAGCACTGTGAAGTGGTATATAAGTCTAAGTGTTATAATTATCATTATTATGATTGTACTTTCTGATCCAAAGGTCATAATTTTCTTGATAGCATGGAAATGTGACATCCTGTATTCAAATCAAAACTTTCACCAAAAATTTTGGTTTGAATGCAGGATGCCACATTTCCATGCTATCAAGAAAATATGCGTTAGAGTGCTCCCTTTAAACTGTTCTATTCTGTGGAAACAAAAACAACCCATTATTAAGGAAACTGTTAGAACTCTACCCAAAACAGTTGGGTTGGCAATACAGTGATCCCCCGATTATCGCGAGGGTTCCGTTCCAAGACCCCTCGCAATAATCGATTTTTCGGGATGTAGTGGTGCGGAAGTAAAAACACCATCTGCGCATGCGCGCCCCTTTTTCCATGGCCGCACATGCGCAGATGGTGGAGTTTGCGTGTGGGCGGCGGGGAAGACCCAGGCAACGGGGAAACCCCATCTTCGGCTCCTCGCTGCTGCCGCGCTGCGGAGCAGATCAGCTGCTGGGCGGCCAAAGGAACCTTCCCTGGGTCTTCCCGCCGCCCAGGCAAAGGGGAAACCCCAAGATTGCTTGCCGCTTGCCCGTTCACCCGCCCGCCCGGCTGCTCGCTTGCCCGTTCACCCGCCCGCCCGGCCGCTCCGCTTGCCCGCTCACCCGCCCGCCCGGCCGCTCGCTTGCCCGTTCACCCGCCCGGCCGGCCGCTCCGCTTGCCCGTTCACCCGCCCGCCCGGCTGCTCGCTTGCCGCTCGAGAGCAAGAGGGGGAGAGATAGAGAAAGAGAGAGAAGGAAAGAAAGAGATGAGAGAGGGAGGAAGAGAGTGTGAGAGAGGAAGAAGCAAGATAGAGAAAGAGAGAGAGAAAGAAAGATGAGAAAGGAAGGGAGTGACATCATCGGGTGGAAAAATCGCGATACAGCGTTTCGCAAAGATCAAGATCGCGAAACTCGGGGGATCACTGTATATAAACTGAGCTATGTCTGATTTGCTGAGGTGTTGCAGACTGCCACAAGAGGGAGCTAGAGTTCATAGCTTATATCTCTGAGCCATCCTCTTTGTTTCTCCTTTGTCTAAGCTACTCACTGTTTAAAGGTTACTCACTGTATGCATGCTCTGCAATGTCTCTATGTTGCAATTATATATTATAGCTAAATGTGTTTAGGCTTGACATCTTTGTTTACTGATTATGACAAAGACAACTGACAAGAAAAACTATGTACTTGGTAATATTTGGATTGTTATTCTGACTTATTATGTGTATGACTTTAGACTGTTTATCTGAATATATTATTTCTCAAAGTAAACTTTAATTCAAGTTAATATATCTGTCTGTGGCTGATCTCAATCTAAATGTTTCTGCACAACCTTGGTAAACAAGGATTACACTGCTCATACATTAACAGAAACATCTAGAAACATCTGTACTCTGAAAGACTATTCTTAAAGCTGCAGAATAAAAAGAGCTGACGCTTTTATATTATAAAGCTATTTTCTTCTTTTCCTTAGTGTTTGATGTATATTTTATAACGCTTCAGTCTATAACAAGCCTATGACCCATGAAGTCAAATGCAATCCATCTTATTATGACCTCCCCGGTGTTTAACTGCCCTGTTTGTTGCAAGCATCAAAGACAGAGCTGGGGCGTCACATAATGAGTAGGTTGTTCTACATTGATCACAGAATTGTAGTGAAACATGCAAAATTATGAAAGGAGATGAACTTACTTTGGCTCTTTCAAGGCCATTGTAACCCACCTCTTCACTTACATCTAGAAGTTCATATTCCCTTAATTCTGATGTTTACTTTTTGATGATGGCAGTTTCCTTATATTTGTGATTTTAATTGATTAGCAAAAACATATTCACAATTTTGTTTCACCCCCCCCCCCTTAATTAACTAATATAAATCTCCTCATTATACAATCCCTGAAGTAAGCAATATTTTCTCCTTATACAATTGTCAGCAAAAAACCCAAACAGAGTTCTACTGTATTAAAATTAACACATAATTCAACTTTCCCGGCACTTCGCCCCGGCTGGATCAACTCGGCTTCAGCCAAACCACAGTGAAGGAAAGGCACTGGCTACAAAGCAAGTGAGCGAGAGGAGAGGGGAGCCCTTCAGCATAGGAAGGAAGAGGCAGCAGGTAGCAGCAACAGCTGCTGCCTTTCGGTCAAAGGAGCGGGAGGTTTCCCCCTCTCGCCTGCTTGGGTTTCTCTCTCTGGCGCAGTGTATGGGAGGCAGCCTCATGGTGGGTGTATTGGAGGTGGGTGATTTTCCTCACTGCATCAGAGTCCCTCTTTTTTTTTTAAGCCATAAAGTTTTGGATTTTTTTGATTCCCCTCCCCTTTTTCCTTCAGCAGCGACTGTCTTCCTCCTCCTCTTCTTCCTCCTCCTCCTCCCACCCGAATTCTGAGCTTTTATTTCTTTCTTAGTGGGTTTGGACGCATTATTTGCTTTTACATTGATTCCTATGGGAAAAATTGCTTCTACAGTACTTACAAACTTTTCTACTTACGAACCTGGTCACAGAACGAATTAAGTTTGTAAGAAGAGGTACCACTGTATTAAGGTTTGAAGGCACTCACTCGCCAGGTATTTGATGCCTTGTTCTTTTGAAAGTATGTAGCTTGTTTCAAGCCATTAATAAACAAATTCTAAATGTAGTTAGCAAGAGAAGTGTCCAAATTTAGTCTCCTTTGAAAGGCTCCATTTTCAGCTAAAGGAATTATGGTAAATTTCTCCTCTCTAATCAGTAATCATTGTCTTGTGTTTATTTGTGAGGAAAAGGGATGACTATTTCAGTTTCCAACAGTTTAGGTAATCTCATGTATCTCTCTCTTTTATCCAGGGAGAAACAAGGAGCTAATCTACTGGCTCCTTTAAAAAGTCCTATTTACTTTTGTATTTTCTTTGTATGCTACACTTTAAACTAATAAAATTGTTACTATATACTGCTCAAAAAAACCAAAGGGAGCACTCAAATAACACATCCTAGATCTGAATGAATGAAATATTCTCATTGAATACTTTGTTCTGTACAAAGTTGAATGTGCACAACAGCATGTGAAATTGATTGTCAATCAATGCTGCTTCCTAAGTGGACAGTTTGATTTCACAGAAGTTTGATTTACTTGGAGTTATATACTTATATTGTATTGTTTAAGTGTTCCCTTTATTTTTTTGAGCAGTGTATGAAAAGAAGTCCTCAAATGTTGGTTCTGCTTATTCTTGAACTGTTTTCAGTTGGTCATTTCCCCCCAGAATTTTCTATAATTAGTTTTTTTTCCCCTTCCACTATCATTAATCATTTGAATGTTGTCTGGGCTTAGAACCAAAGCCTACTTGTTATTAAGCAGATGGCAGCTTTTGGAATTGTAATATATACCTCCAACTAGTTTCTTGTTGTTCACACTGGCAAAGAAAAAGGGGACTAATGATCTCTCTCCTTTTACTCATGAGTGTTGTATTGGTGGCAGTGTTGGCCATCAGCACATGTCTGTTTTGGCATATCTGCCCTAATTTTTCTTGGCTCTTGAATTCCTCCCTAGTCCAGAGTCCAGGAGTCTTGGCACCCAGAAAGAACCTTTCTAGTTTAAAGCGACATGTTTGCAGAGAAAAGCTATAACTCACTTACAGGGTGGAATGGTTAAAGGCAGTAGAAGCAAGGAGAGACATGCCTACTGATGCTCTTTGGAAGCACGCCTCCTCTTGGAAATGAAATGGGAAAGCTCTGATCCCTGAACACTTTTGAAAAATCACCCTACATATTACAGCTGTAAGCAGGACAGCTGAGAAAGCCTCTGGCAGTTCTCTGCCTGCGGCAATGAGTTTTACAGCTGAGACCGGCTCCGCTTTTCAAATCTCCGAGTTGTCTAAATTATGCCATGTTTTGTTTGTTTGTTTGTTTGTTTTAGTCTCCAGCCACACATGAACTTATTAGGGGGGGGGGTTGGCGGGGGGATTTGCAATGGGTACATTTCCTTTAAGCAAAAACATGACAGCTAGAGCAAAGCTGCTTGGCTGAGGTCCTTGAGCTTTATTTCTAAAATCCTAACTCTGTGGCAGCTCACTTTGTGATGCTGATTTAAATTACTTTAATTTATTCCCGGAGGAGGAGATCAGAGCTTAACCATGTTCCCTGCTCCTTGCTGTTTTATGAAAGGGCTTAGTGAACCAAAAAGTTCCATGATGGTTTATACGATCTGTGCCCCAAGGTGAACGTGCATCAGCAGTTCTATAGGCGTTTCTCCCGACTTAGGGGGCCAATGTAATTTCAATGGAAAGAAATATGCTTATATTCAAAAATAATCATTCTTCTGGATAATGCTGTTCCTACTGCTGCTGATGCTGATGAAAAGCAATAGTGATTCTGATAATGAGAATATCTCTCTTTGCAATATGACTGAGCTTGTTTTTCTTTGTATTTTTGTTTCCTAGCTGGGAGGCTGTGGGATCCTTGGAGTTGGCATATGGCTAGCCGTTACTCAAGGGAACTTCGCTACCCTCTCTTCTTCCTTCCCTTCCCTGTCAGCTGCCAACCTGTTGATCATTACAGGGACTTTTGTGATGATCATTGGCTTTGTGGGATGCATAGGAGCCATCAAAGAAAACAAGTGCCTCCTACTCAGTGTGAGTATTGAACCTGCCTTATCTACTTATATCCTACAGGGGGTGGAAAAACAAATGGAAACACCTTGAAAAATCATCAAAATATCTTTTAATATGGTGTTGGTCCACCTTTTGCGGCAAATACAGCCTCAATTCTCCGAGGTATTGATTCATACAAATTGTGAATTGTTTCCACAGGAATTTTAGCCCATTCTTCAGTTAAAGCACCCTCCAGGTCTTTTAGAGACGATGGTGGTAGGAATCGACTTTTTACTTGAATCTCTAAAGTCGACCATAAATGCTCAATAACGTTGAGGTCTGGTGATTGTGGTGGCCAGATGAGGTGCTGAACTTCATTAGAATGTTCCTCGTGCCATTCTTTAACACTTCTTGCTCTATGGATTGGTGCATTATCATCTTGAAAGATGGCATACCCCTCTGGAAACAGTTCTTGAAACATAGGATGAATTTGGTCAGCCAAAATTCCTAAAAAGTGATGGCTGTTAATTCTTCCATGAAGGTAAATCATTGGCCCGGCGGATTTCCAAGAAATAGCACCCCAAATCATCACTGAACCCCTGCCATGTTTGATGGTTGCCTTGTGATCTCAGAGTGATTCTGCATATGTTAACACCTATGCAGTGATGGCTCTGAGCCAGAACGCTAAATTGCGCTTGCCGCCGTGGCTCGTAAGTTCTTGCGGGAACAGTATGATTTTGCTGCTGTACCTGTGGAGCTAGCAAAATTGTGCATGGAGTCGCAGGTAAAACCTCACTGAAACAGGGGCACAATTTTGCTACCTTTACAGGTACAGCAGCAAAATCGCACTGGTCCTGCAAGAAGTTATGAGCCGCCGTGTCGAGCGCAATTTAGTGTTCTGGTTCGTAGCCCACCGCTGCACCTATGTAATATATTCAACTTCACATAGAGCATATCCCAGCATCTAATACAAGCAGTTTCCCCTCTGGAGTAAGAAAACCTTTATCTAGAATCTTTAACAATGTTTAGCATTAGGGGTTAATTGATTGTGAAAAACGGGGTGCATGTTTGTAAATACTTGAGGCTTCCATCAAGCAAACCAAATGACAATCTAAAAAGCTAGGTGGTTACCTCTTCTGCCAATAGATGAATGCCTTTGAATTTGCTGATGGAATGGTTTTTGCCAGCCAAAGATCCCCAGATCTTCTCAGATAATTGGAGGAAAGAGGGAAAAGTAATCCTATTTGTTATAAGCAGATTTCTATTTGCAAAACTAGCCCTGTTTTTACATTTAGGTACACTCTCCTTTTTAATAACAGAGGTGAGAGACATTTTGAAATTTGTATGATACAGCAATAGATAATTGTTAGTTTTTGATTGTTAGGTTTACATCCTGCCTTTCGTCTAGGAGATCAAAACAGCTCACAACAGGGATCTTCCTTCATTTTATTCCTCCTACACAACAAGTTTATCAAGTTGCTTGAGCTATGACAATAAGATTGGTCCAAAGTTACCTGGTTAATTTCCATAACTGTGGGTGGTCTTGAATTTGATATTTCCAGTCCTAGTCCAATACTAACATAGAAAGTAAAAGATCGAAACAATTGATGTGTGGATAAAGAATAGCATATATTTCTTGCTTTGGAAATTATTTATCAAATTTGGAGATGGGTGGAGAGAGAGAGAGAGAGGAGGAGGAAGGGAGTTGATGCAGAAATTGGATGAATCTAGAAGTTGGAAGGTTGGAGGTCTCCAATCGTCTTTCCCCAAAATTTCTTGATATTCAAATTCTGGCCCTAATGTACCTCTTGCTTCATAGTTAGTCTTTGATAGTTCTTGCAGCTATAATGATCATTCAGGTGAAGCCTCATCTAGCATGCTCTTCTAATGTTAGATAAATGAGAGAGAGAGAGGACTGTCCCACCCTGTACTGCCATTCTGTCCATTAAAAAGTAAAAAGAAATAATTACTGTATTACCATGTCCTAGTCGCAGAGCATTAAGGCATTGGCTAGAAGAGTTCGCCCCAACTTTCAATTCCTCCCCTTCAATTCAGTAGTGATAAAGCCAATAGTCAATATCATGCTCCAAGCAGCACATGTAAAATGACACTGGTACATTACAGTTAGGATTTCCCATCCCATGACCCTAGTAAAGAAACAAAGAATTACCCTTCTTCCTCTTCCATTTTGAGGTCATGGCAAAGAGCAACCAAAAATCAACAAAATTAGCACAGAACCTAGTTACTGGTAAAAGCTGTTTACTTATGTCTTGAAGCAACAACTCCCGACCTCCTATTTACATAGATGCCCCTTTCCCTCAGGATTCTAATAAATTAATTCTGAGGCTGCTGGAAAGATGAAAACAATTTCTCAGCCTTGGTACCCAACCTCCACCCCAATTCTAGGTCTGCCTTTCTTTTAAAACCACTCAAAGTTTCTGTCTGTATGTGATGGAGGAGTTAGGAATACTGTTCTCTGCTAAGCGTGCCTGCTGGCAACAAGAATATATGGACAACAAGGATATTTATTTATTTACCTTTATTTATGTTTATCCCGCCTTTATTACTTTAACTACGGGTAGTAAACATATGTAATACTCCTTCCTCCTCTAATTTTCCCACAACCATCTTATAAGGTCAGTTGGGCTGAGAAAGAGTGATTGGTCCAATGTGATCCAGATGGCTTTTATGCTTAAAGCATGACTAGAACTCACAGTCTCTTGTTTTCTAGGGTAGAAGTTTCATCACTATACCAAACTAACTCTGTGCCACCACCCTCAAGTCCATCTCATGTCCATCTCAATGACCATCTCACCCTCAAGTCCATCTCAATGACCAAGCTCTTTCTAAGTGTGCTTGCTACTTCCTGTTCCCATCATTGGAAGACGGTTCATGTGCAAATTCCCTAAAATATTTACTTGATTGTTTGTTTTATATGCTTCCCATCTCACTCCACAGAGCGACTCTGAGAGGTAGACCATAAGCTATATTTTTTTCAGATGTTACTTCAAGAAAAGGTATTTGTTCATCCCTTTTGACTTCAATCCTTTGACTTGAAGAGCAAATAAAGCATCACTTTTTGTGAATCAGTTTGATATTGTACAAAAAAAAAATCTAACCATGTTAGCAAGTTTCTCTCAATGATGTAAAAGGGGATAAAACATGACCAGTGTCAATCCAATCCAAAGTATTCTTTCTACAAAAATAATTATTTTTGTATCTATAATCCAACATAATGATTATCTTCTGCTTACCAGAAAAAAATGGAAGAAGGAATATCCGATATCAAAAGATCTATGTAGCTTTCAAACTAATATGAGAGACAGACTGAAATGTTAGATTATGATAAAATATTTTTTTTAAAGATATTAACTATCTCCTTAAAAATGAAGAAGACAAAGCAGGCTTTGCTAAGGTTCAATCTTCTATTTTCTGTTACACCTTTGTGATAGTGTGTCCATACTTTAGTGCAGAATTACCCAGCCTATATAAGAAGTGGATTTGTATTTTAATAAATAAATACATTGCTGACAGGATATCAGCATTACTATTTGGGAATAAGCTCCACTGTCCTCATTTATGAACTGGATAAGCATAAGTTCTGATGTATTTGAGATCTTTAAAAAAATTGGCTTGGGGGGGGGAAACAAACACTGAAATCAACTTTTCATCCTAGAGCAGATGCTCACTTTAAATTGTCTCAGTCAGCACAATTTAAAGCATAATCGAAATATGGCACTCCTTAGATTGAACTCTTTCATGTAGAAAAGAAAGCTGTTGTGTTGTTCTCGTATGTTAAGTAAAGAGTACAGTGCTTTGATATATAGGCAGTGTGTACTGTTTTCTTTCACTTCACAATGACATGTTTCCCTCACACAGTGAAAATAATTTTTGGAGATTCCTTAGTCGCACTAGATTGCTTCCTGAAATTCAGTGGGGGTTTTTGTCTCTCTCCCTTCCTTCCTTCCTTCCTTCCTTCCTTCCTTCTTCCTTCTACACATAAATAAACACACACACAAACAAACAAACACACAAGCTAACTAGATTGGCTTGAGTAAATGAAGGAGTAAATCCTTAGTTAGAAGTTACATACATGTGGACAACCCAGTTCCTATGCAGCAGAGATTGGAAATTGTTGCATCTGCTAATCAGATGTTTACTTTAAACTAGAAAATTGAGCTAAATTCTCTCCATAGAGTTATTTCTAATTTGTTTGTTTTAAAATTCAGCAGCCCTTTCAAATGCTTTTGCTAATGTTTGCCTCTAGTTGCATTGGAATCCTGAAATGTTACATTACAGAACTTGAGATTTCTGTTTTCAATTCTCCCCCAAGGTTGGACAGCTCCTTCACTATTGGTTATTATTATTTTTGATTAATCTAGAAGATTGTCTAGGAAGGTTGGAGGCTCCCTTACTTGAATTTCATTAGCACTGTTGGGATTAGAATAGTTTAGACAGTTGAAAGATGGGTTTGCCCAACATATTAAATGAATAGTTTTTCATATAGTTCATGGCCATCTTATTTCACCAAAACACTCTCTTAAAATATAAGTTTGTATTCTATTTCAGATTGATATGTAGTTTCGGTATTCACTCAAGCCTTGCATATCTTTTCCTACATGTGACAAGGCATGCAGTGCTTCCCCACGGGCCTCCATTTGAATTGTTCAAGGAGTGAGACAAATGATATCTCATATACCAGGGGTCTCTAATCTTGGCAACTTTAAGTCTGGAGGACTTCAACTCTCAGAATTCCCCAGCCAACTTTGCTTTGCTAGCTGGGGAATTCTGGGAGTTGAAGTCCTCCAAGCTTAAAGTTGCCAAGGTTGGGGACCCATGACATATACCATTTTTTCATATGAAAATTATGTGAATTGTGTCATTTATCTAGTTTATGGATGGAAACAGCATATGCAGTGCATGCTATTATGATATCATGGTGTACATGATGTCATCAGGTCTTGAGACAGGAACCTTTATACTTTTGTCATCTTCACTGGCAGGACCATACTTGGAAAATGTGTAGAACCATTTCATAATAAACTCTTCAGTTACAAAGATAAATGTATAATACCAATTTTAAAAGCACAAAAAATGAAAAGGGATAAATAGGGGAAAAGGAAATAGAAAGTAAAATAGAAAAGAAATAAGAAATAAGAATATGGTAGAGTCACTTCAAATCAGCCTCAGTTTCAGCCTCATCCAGTAAAATTTGTTCTTGTATAACTGCTTTTAAATTGATTTATAATAGCAGACAATTTTAAAATTAACTTCAGAATCCACGGTTTCCAAATATCCTTTAATTCATTCAAAATTATTTTGCTCCATCTGTATTAGTGAGTTCTTGTTTCTTCATTACAGGTTTCTCTTTTCCTTCTTTTAAGATATTCAGATTCCAAAAATGTATCTCTTTTATCTGAATAACAAATCTATGAGATCGGATAGTCTGAAAATTTTAAGTTTAAACTAGGACTTATTTTAGAACGTCTGTCAGAATTCAACATCTCCTACTTTACATGTCATATAGTTCCTTAGCTAGTGATCATGTTCCATTTATGGTTTATAATTCAGGGAAGTCCCTAGAAATATAGAATTGGAGTAGAGCTTTAAATAGAAACCCACAATTTGAACATCTATAATGTGACTGCTTGACAGACCTAGAACAACAAATGTCTGCCAACTCTTTGACAGACTTAGAATGGAATTTCTGAAGAACAATTTTTTTCCTGGTAATTGGCCATGTCAACGAACTGTTCCTTTGTGCAGCATTTCAAAGTTTGCAGTTCATTTTGGCTTGAACATTTGTTCTTTGGTTTCAGTTTGCTAATAAACAAGGCAAGGCCATGGTGTGATGGTTCACTTGCATCCTGCACAAATAATTATGGACTCAGAGGACGCAGAGACTGGGGGCTTGGTGCTAGAACATAATACACGATTTCAGTTAAAACAGTGAAATCAACTCATATCTACTAGTAGTATAAATTGGCTTTTCATTTTTAAAGAAATGTTCAAGTTTAAGGATTCATTTGAGATTGATGCATGGTAGCAATTTTTCTGAAAAATATTAGTCCTTAATTTCACTGAAAAACTGACACACACCCAAATCCCACAACAATAAGGAAAATGACTAAATAAATATTAAAAAGGAATGAAAGATAAAGCATTCTATTTTTCTCATAAAGTGATGCCTTTTCTTGAGTTAAACCTATCTAGTTTTATTTTTAAACAGCAGCTTCTGGATTTAGATGGGTCTTCCCGGAGACATCAAAGAATTGGGACTTTTGGGTGTAATTAGGTTTTTTTTTCTCAACTGTATTTTTGCTCTTGAAGGTTAGACATACATATGGTAAAGATTGTTAAAAAAACAAAGACCAGATTCTATGAGAAATTATAGAGATCTTATGGTATTACATCTTAGCACTTCTCATTTGTCTAAGTTTCCTGCTCCTTATTTTTCACGGTCAAATAAACTAAGAGACTTTCCCCCCCCTTCTTCTCAATAGTTTTAAATAGTAAAGGGGGTTATTGTTGGAGAGTCAGGTAAGGAAATGTAAAAGTCAAATATTCAAATGGGCATTATTTTCTTATTCACCTCCCCTTCACTTTCTCTACCTTTGAGCTAGGATTTGCAGAGCAATTCTGATTGTGTTACATGCCAGAATCTAACAAAACAGAGCCAGTTGGAAGTTGACATCCTGTGCTGTATATATTAAATCCAATTTTTGCTGTCTTGGAGGAGATGGTTGGAGTATTGTAGATGTGAAATCCTCGGGCAAATTTAGAAGTTATTAAATATTATTTTTAGAAGGATACTCACTGCCCCTTGTGATTGCTCTGGTTATTAAAAATATTTCCATGCAATAAGATCTTGTTCATTCATAATATTGAATGTTGTGTTTTATATATGAATATATTGCATATATTCTGATTAAAGTCTGAGTGTCATGGCATATACATTTAATGAGTGAGTGAGTGAGTGAGTGAGTGAGTGAGTGAGTGAGTGAATGAATGAATGTATGAATGAATGAATGATAATGCTGATTGCCATAATTAATAGTATTTTTACTGGCATTTTTCCCCAGCCAAGAAATTGCTTACTCAGGCAATGAGACACATTGTTCCAGAGCTACCAGATTCTTGTTCTGTATTTTTCAGTTCAGGATTTTAACAGTCTTCAGCAGGAAGAGGGATTCATTCAGATGGTTCATATCCTGACCTCTACATATTTTTACGTCATTATATTTTGCCTTGGTGTAAGTGTTGCAGAAATTCAACATGCAAATGTCTCATTATCTCTGCCAATGTTCCATTACATTCAGGGATAGGATCAATACAACCATCTAGGAATATCCAAATTGTCTTCTTTACTTTAGAGACCTGCCACTTTCATTTGCTTGAATAGAATATTAGACTTTACATAGCAAAAGTGAGCAGAATTTGGCTCCATTTTGAGATGGACTAGCAGAAGCTTTTATGGGTGAAATAAATAGCTTAAGAAAAGTTTTCGTTTATCCTTTCTGGGAATAAACTTTGTGGGTACATACAAGTTATTGCTGGAAGGCATATGGTCCGGTACCAATCTTCACATGCCTTGAAGTCCTAAAACTCCTCAGAAAATTCATTCCAAAAATGCTTAACATGCTGACTGCATACTGACTGCAATCTTGACCAGAATTACAGTATTGGCACTCCATTGATGTGTGTGTGTGTGAATGTGCACATGTGTGTGTGTATATGTGCAAAAATATGTATGTGTGATCAATAATTTGTGTTTTCTGTAGGGTATGTTCTTTCTGCAGTAACTATTGTCATGTATTATTACTACTTTTATCACTCTATTAGCATTTTCTTTAAAAATCTCTCATTGCTAATTAGTCAGTCACTCCTTAGTCAGTAATCATACCATATTACTATCGTTATTAGTAAATTGACCCAGACAATACACCGTTCACTAAGCACCGTATTTTATGGAGTAATAAGACACATGGAATTATAAGATGCACCTCAGTTTTTTGAGAGAAAAATAGGGGATCTGCCTACCAGATAGTCACATGGCTAGCGTCCTTAGTCTGATCAGCTTCAGCACATTATTTTATCCCCTGACTAGGGCTTAAAAAAACTTTTTGGGAGAGAGTAACAATGAAAGAGCTTTCAAGCCGATAAGAGCTGGGAACATCATTAGCACCTGGTTAGGGCTGGAAAGAAACATTTGGAGCAAATAGAGTAATGAAAAAGAGCCTGCAAAGACAGGGCTTGGAAAACATTCTTTTAAGAGTAACAATGAAAGAACCTGCAAGGTAAGAGCTGGGAACATCATTAGCACCTGGTTAGGGCTGGAAAGAAACATTTGGAGCAAATAGAGTAATGAAAAAGAGCCTGCAAAGACAGGGCTTGGAAAACATTATTTTAAGAGTAACAATGAAAGAACCTGCAAGGTAAGAGCTGGGAACATCATTAGCACCTGGTTAGGGCTGGAAAGAAACATTTGGAGCAAATAGAGTAATGAAAAAGAGCCTGCAAAGACAGGGCTTGGAAAACATTATTTTAAGAGTAACAATGAAAGAACCTGCAAGGTAAGAGCTGGGAACATCGTTAGCACCTGGTTAGGGCTGGAAAGAAACATTTGGAGCAAATAGAGTAATGAAAAAGAGCCTGCAAAGACAGGGCTTGGAAAACATTCTTTTAAGAGTAACAATGAAAGAACCTGCAAGGTAAGAGCTGGGAACATCATTAGCACCTGGTTAGGGCTGGAAAGAAACATTTGGAGCAAATAGAGTAATGAAAAAGAGCCTGCAAAGACAGGGCTTGGAAAACATTCTTTTAAGAGTAACAATGAAAGAACCTGCAAGGTAAGAGCTGGGAACATTGTTAGCACCTAGTTAGGGCTGGGGGAAAAAGCTTTGAAAAAATCTACATTCAGAGTATGAGACACACACAAATTTTCAGCCTCTTTTAGGGAGGAATAAAGTGTGTCTTAGACCCCCAAATATACGGTATGTATGTCAAAGTAAAAACTATAAATAAAATTATAATTCTTTTAAAAAAAAAAAAAAACCCAAAAACCTCTCATTGCTAATTAGTCAGTGACTCTTCTTTTATTTTAGTCATTGCCCAGCAAGATATGTGGAAAACATAGAAACAAAATATCTTTATACAATTAAAATATCTTTAAAAGCTTAAAAGACAAATACATTGTAACCCGGCCTCAAAATAACATAAAACAGCTCCCTCAGGAGCAAAGGTTTGGGGCATTTTGAACATTTTTCATTGAAATAAAAACTTAATACCTTTTATTTCCAGAGCAATATCTAGCTGAGTGTGCTAGGTATTGCGTGTTTGTTCCTTGACCTCCTTTAATTCTTTTTTAAAAATCCCAACCTCAGAATTTGAGATGGGCCAAAAATGTACGGTTGGTGTTATGTCTAATTCACCAGCTCATGCATAGCGAGCAGATGTTATAACAGTTGTCTACTCAAGTTTTGTGTCCTGGGAAATGGGATCCTAAGGGAGGTGAATGCTAAAATCAAATTCCTCTTTAAAAGAAAGAAAGCCTTTCATCCCCTGTTCAATTGTCTTTCCTTTCTCTCACTTATCATATATATTTTCTTTCTTTCATATATCCTCTCCTCTAAGTTCACTTTACCCTTATATATATTACTACATGTCTATTTTTCTTCCTATGTATTTGTGTATTGGACAAATGAATAAATAAATAAAAAATAAAATAAAGGATATTTTGTTGTTCTGTGCCTATGATTATCTAGATAAAGCTGGGATGATCCTGCTCAGATTGTGACAGAGTTCTCTAGCTTTGGTATTCTGTGACATTTTATTGATTAGTGTCTATTTTCTTCCAAAAGTCATACAATTGTGAAAATGCCATAAAATACCAATTAAATCAGCTTTTTGACATACTGTACAGTCAAGGCACCATTCTTTTTCTCATTCTACTAGCTCGACTAATGCTACCAAATGATTCATGTTAGAGGCCCAGGTGAAGAAAGGGCTGAATTTATTCTCTGAAAACACACAACTTGATTTATGTGGTGTTTGCATTTTACAAACTCCTTTTTTTATTTCCTTTTGCCTTGGGAAAACTAGTAATAAATAATATAAACCAGGTAACACAGAGATATTTGGTGTCCTGTTACACATTCCTAGCATGCTGTATATCCCACATTTGGAGCACTTGTTTGACAATTTCTTAGCAGTGTTCTAATCCTACAACATCAACCCAGGTTTGCTTGGTGCACCAGTTGCGGCCCTACTTGGACAGGGAGTCATTGCTCACAGTCACTCATGCTCTCATCACCTTGAGGTTCGATTACTGCAACACTCTCTACATGAGGCTACCTTTGAAAAGTGTTCGGAAACTTCAGATCGTGCAGAACACGGCCGCAAGAGCTATCGTGGGGCTTCCCAGATTCGCCCACGTTTCTACAACACTCCATGGTCTGCACTGGCTGCCGATCAGTTTCCAGTCACAATTCAAAGTGTTGGTAATGACCTTTAAAGCCCTACATGGAAGTGGACCAGAATACCTCGGGAACCACCTTCTATCGCACGAATCCCAGTGGCCGATAAGGTCCCACAGACTTGGCCTTCTCCGGGTCCCGTCGACCAAACAATGTCATTTGGCGGGCCCCAGGGGAAGAGCCTTCTCTGTGGCGGCCCCAGCCCTCTGGAATCAACTCCCCCCGGAGATTAGAACGGCCCCCACCCTCCTTGTCTTTCGCAAATTACTCAAGACCCACCTATATCGCCAGGCATGGGGGAATTGAAACACTTCCCCAAGGCTTTTATATTTTATGTATTGGTATGTATGTGTCGCATGGTTTTTAATTACTGGGGTTTTAAATATCTTTTTTTTTAACATTAGATTTGTTGCAATGTTATATTGTTTTTTATTATGTTGTGAGCCGCCCCGAGTCTTCGGAGAGGGGCGGCATACAAATCTAATTAAATAAATAAATAAACCCTGGCAAATGTTCGTATCGTTCCTACTGAATATCCAGATATTAACCTGACTGGATTATATTACTGGTAGTCCATGACGTACAACTACAATCGCACCCAAAAATTCTATTGCTAAGTGAGATAGTTGTTACGTGAATTTTGCCCTTTCTTGCCATCGTTGTTAAGTGAATCACTGCAGTTGTTAACTTAATAACGTGGTTATTAATTGAACCTAGTTTCCCCATTGACTTTGCTTGTCAGAAGGTCGCAAAAGTTGATCACATGGCCCTGAGCTCCTGCAACCGTCATAAATATGAGGCATATTGCCAAGTGTCCAAATTTTGATCATATGACCATGGAGATGCCACAACAATTGTAATTGTTAAAAATGGTCATAAGTCCTTTTTTTCAGTGCAATTTTCACTTCAAATGGCCACTACAGTTGTAAGTCAAGGATTACCCATATTTTAAATAAAAATCTTGAAGTAATGCCAGAGATTAGAACAAAATGTATATAATTGCATAATTTAGGCTAGTACCGTAAATTATACTTGGCAGAATGTCTAGTCCAGTGCTGTGCATGTTAATTCTTAAGACTTCAATGGCTCTTGCTTCCATGGAAATTTTGTGAGAGTTTAAGTCCTCAGAGATCTTGTTATAGGATAAAGAGAAAGGTAGATTTGTTAGGTAGTTAGGTATCTTTACAAGCCATCTCTGTACAAAAAGGACAATTTTCATTAGTATCAGGATGAAACAGAACTGTTGGCATTAATATTTAACATAGGCAACACATTTTTAAACTGATCTTCAGGGAAAGGAAACAAGAGTTGAGGATATCTGAATGGAAAAGACTCATTCTTAGAAGATGCAAGTGAAAACATCTCTGTCCTAAAGAGAATTCTGTAGAAAATTGTGATGTGGAAATGATTAAAAAACCTCAAAGAATACAGTTTTTTTGTGGATACAAATTCTGTAGAGAAAGACACAATACCCCATAGGTCAAAGAGAGCATACTGAAACTATTGAAGGAAATAGAACTTTAGAAATAATCATTTAAGATTTATTTATTTTATTTATTTTGTCAAGTATGTATATGGTAATATACATAAATATAACTGTCAGGTTCCAGGAAGACGTTGGAAGAAAAAGCTTGAACACAAGCAACTGCACCTGAAGTCTTTTAATTCTCCAACTCCTGGCACTTACCAATCATCATTACATGAATGAGAACTTTGTCAGTAGAAATTACCTGATACCCCCTATTTAACATGTAGCGCACCCCACCCCACAACCCCACTCTCTCCCGGCATTTCTTGCTTAGGATTGCATAGTTGCATGGCGCTTTGCGAATGTGCCCGATGACTCCCACTAGCCAGCTAGTGAAATGTCAACCAAAGAAGTTTTAACTTTAATAATAACTTTAATCACCCTCTGTTAGATGAGGAAAATATATGTTCTTGATATGACTGAAACACAATATTTACATCCTCTACATGAATGTGCCTTGGAACTCCTAGTTAAGGAGTTTTCTGTCTAAACCTCTCAAAAGCCATTTTGAAAGGAAAAGATTAAATGATAGGAGATAAAACACTAACAATGGGCAATTCAATTCAATTCAATTTATTAGATTTGTATGCTGCCCCTCTCCGAAGACCCGGGGCGGCTCACAACAGTAATAAAAACAGTATAACAATGGAACAAATCTAATAATAAAATATATAAAAACCTCAACAATTAAAAACCATACAGCACATACACATCAAACATGAAATATAATAAGCCTGAGGGAGATGTCTTAGTTCCCCCATGCCTGGCGATATAGGTGGGTCTTAAGTAACTTGTGAAAGACAAGGAGGGTGGGGGGGCGTTCTAATCTCCAGGGGAAGTTGATTCCAGAGTGTCAGGGCTCTTCCCCTGCGGCCCGCCAAACAACATTGTTTAGTCGACAGGACCCGGAGAAGGCCAACTCTGTGGGACCTTATCAGCCGCTGGGATTCATGCGGTAGAAGGCGGTTCGGGAGGTATTCTGATCCAATGCCATGTAGGGCTTTAAAGGTCATTACCAACACTTTGAATTGTGACTGGAAACTGATCAGCAGCCAGTGCAGGCCACGGAGTGTTGTAGAAACGTGGGCAAATCTAGGGAGCCCCACGAGTGCTCTCGCGGCCACATTCTGCATGATCTGAAGTTTCTGAACACTTTTCAAAGGTAGCTCCATGTAGAGAGCATTGCAGTAATCGAACCTCGAGGTGATAAGGGCATGAACGACTGTGAGCAATGACCCCCTGTCCAAATAGGTATAGGCATTGGCAGACATTCTGGATGTCAGGGCTTTCAATTTCTGAATATGTTTTTGAGAGAAATAGTTTGGTGATGGGAAGCTAATAGATTATGGCAATGGAAAAATAGAATAAAAATCTTTGGATAAAAAAGATTATGGCTGCATACAGAGGAGCAATCAAATTCAAATTGAGAAAGAAGAGAATAAATGCACTGAGATAGAATAATGGTCCTCAACCTTTCCGGCTATATATTATCATTATCATCTAAGTATATTTACAATCAGTATGTTAACAAAAATTAAATAAACATTCCCAATAGAAAAAGCAGTAAAGTTTAAGATTTGGAAATTTAACTTGATTCTAAGAACACTATCCCCCCTCCTTTTCCCCCCTCCTTATTTCTAAAATGCATGTAAGTCTTTTGAAAAATAAGTAACCTAGTAAATTTCATCCTCAGCAACCTCGTTCAGATACCATCTTAGCTACCAGAAACGTCTAAGGTGAAATATATATCACTGCAAAGTAAGATTAATCATCTTTGTGAGGTTCTGTGTAAATGCTTTGCATTAGGATTGTGTTGTCTCGGGTCATAAATCGTTCTATTGGTTGCCTACAATCCCCAGGCACCATAGCAAAGCTCATTTTTATTCTCTATATTTTTAGCATTTCAGCTAGAAGCTTACTTAACTGTGCTATTCCATGTGCTGTACAAACCTGATTTTTCTTGTATTCCTTCCATTTAATCATAGAAACTGGTATATAATTTGGCTGGGTTATTGGGATTGTGTACTTAGGTCAGATAAAACTGAAATAGTGAACTTTCTAAATCTGGTTGTCAGAAAATAACTCAGAGAAGTAGCTGCATTTGTAGTTTGGGTCTGAATTATTTAATATGTATTATACTGGTGTATGCCAAGCTGGACTATTAATTCATGAATGGGGTAGCACAAGTATTTCTCATCCTTTCTACTTGAGCTCCTTTAAAGTGGAAATGAGCAAAGTTACAAGCTTAGAATCCTATCCAGTCAATATATTATTTCATTTTTTGAATATATAAAAGGAAAAAAATTAAGGAAATATATGTTTTCCAAACTTCATTCCCAAGTTATTCGATTTCTCACCCCCGAATAAAATTAATATTATGGCTGCCTTGAGTAATGTAACCTTGGAGTCAGCCTAGATTTGACTATTAGATCCATTTGTAATATGTTTTCAAGTCCTATCACTGGTAACATCTGATGGAAAAAATAATCTCCTGTGTTGTGCATAGATTGTAAGTATAATGGATTTGAAAAAAGTATTTGATGCATGAAAAGTCAATTATATATCAGCTTTCAGTCTACGATGACATAATATATCAGTGCTTTCCATCTTCTGAAATTATTTGCTATCTAATTTGGAGATTGTCAGTTTGAATCTGTTTGGCAGGATCAGTTAGATACAAACACTGTGCTCAGCATCTGAAAACTGGGATCAAAGACTTTCAGAAGCTGGTAGGGTTGTTATCAACTATACCAAATTAAAAATAACATGGCTACCCACATTTGTAGCTATTGGAGTTGCAGTCTCCTTGTCCTACTCCTTGATCTAGTAAGTAGAAAAAGCTCAGCCATAAATTATACATTACACATAATCAAAACTATAATACAGAAAGTAAAATAAAATCCTTAAATAACTAAATGAAATGCATAATTGACACAAGAATACCTGTAGCTGTATCACCCATGATAATTATCTTCTCCACCCCCTGAAGACCAATAGTTACAAGCGGAACTTAGCACAGCTTCTGTAGATAGATGTGGTGGTGGTGGGGGGAGATAATGTTCTCATGTGACCTATCAAAGCAATTGGATCATAGAGAAATGATTACACCTATGTGCCAATTTAAATTCAATTGGGTGATGCATTGCTCGTAGCCGGAGAAAAATATTCTGCTCATTAAACCTAGTAGAATAGAAGATAAACTTTAATTTAAGCCTCTTGATAATAATCAGTGGACAAGATCACAATTGGAGTACCGGCAAGTCAGATTGTTTGACCTTTATTATGGAAAAGATGCTGGTTGAAAGATTGGGCTTTCATTCATGAAATTATTTTTTTTAGCCATTGAAATTTTACAGGATTGAAATTGGGAGTTAACCTATCCCATCCCATTCCATTCCTTTTTCAACACAAAAGCATACATATAACATCATATACCTTAAGTACAGCTTAATAGACGTATAAAATTCTTATATCATTATTTTTGGTATATCTTAGCTAATTCTTGCTGCCTCCTTTATCTAAGTTCATCATCCAGATGATCATAACATCTTCCAAGTAAATTACCGCTAATATTTATATGAACGTTTATTTATAATGCCCTTTTAACAAAGGGCATAACAGCATGTTAGCAATAGCACTTTTTAACAGAGCTAGCATATTGCCCGCACAATCCAGGTCCTCATTTTACCCACCTCGGAAGAATGGAAGGCTGAGTTAACCTTGAGCTGGTGATGAGATTTGAACCGCTGATCTGCAGATCTATCAGTCAGCTTTAGTGACCTGCAGTACTGCACTCTATCCACTGCGTCATCTTGGCTCATTTTGCTTCAAAATGCTAACTACTCTATGTTGTGGTTGGCTTTGGCCCAGCTCCTGCCCCAAGGAATGTGGAGGTGGATGCAGGGGAAACATCAACATGTCATAGGCCTGTTTTATTGCCGACAGAGGCAGGTAGTGAAGTTTCCTTGGAAGAAGAAGAGGGTGGAGGTGACTTGGAAGAGGAGAGTTTGGCAGACAGCCTAGGAGGAGATCAATCATCCTTATCATCCCTGGATTCTGAACAAGAATGTATGACACATCCACGCATGCGTAGAGTGATGCATAGGAGACAACAACTGAAGGATTATTACAGGAGATAAATGAGGCCACCTGTGGTTGGGTGGGGCTGCTGTAATTAGTGCTACAGATAAAAGAGCAGCCTGCTGTTTTAGCCTCATGGCAGTTTATCTGATTCATAGTTTCGTCAAGATCGTGGTTTTTGCTGTTCAAGATTGTATGTGGACTTTCTGGACTTTAGAATTGGACTCAATTTCCCAGTTATTGGGTGAGCATTTGGACTGCATTTAACCTGTGCCTTTTGTATACCAGAAAATCCCCTTGACATTTAAAAAGGGAGCTGTTTCTGTTTTTCTGGATTTTCTGGATAAAGACATTTGGGTTTTCCTTCTATCGTGTGGTGTGTGTCTTTCTGGACTAATTACCCTGTAATTACGGGCAATTGAGACACACCGGCAGAACACTCTAACTACTTAAATCTCAGCCATAATGCTTCATACCATCTTTGTTTTCTTATTCATCACTCTCCTTTCTTTTCTTCCCCCCTCACCTCTTCTCCTAACTAAAAACCCTTATCCCCTAAATGTTCCATATTTACCTGTATTTACTTTAATACTTCAAATTATGATTTTTAAAAATATTACTTCAAATTAATCAATAATATGGGAGAGAATAAAATAATTCCAATTTAAATTACAAGGTTTCCATATTCAAACATCTATGTTTACATCCAATTTATACTTTCCACAATCATTACAGATGGTTATATTCAAATACTTAAAACTGAAGAAAAAAAAGGAAAAACTTTTAATTAAACAATACCAAAAAATCTTCTTTCATCTAATTCTACAATATTTTATATTACACACAATAATTAAAAGCTATTGTCTAATAAGAAAAAAGCTATTTATCTAATAGTCAAATCTCTATCATTTGTTTTCTTTAAAATTCTATTCATTTTTCCTAGACTCTTCCTTGTTATTTTGTATCCCCAATATCTTCCCCTTTTCCTTTCTCCCTTTCAATGTATATTAATTGCATTAGTTTTATTCTTCTTAGTCCATCCCCTCTGTATACTTTTTCCTTATCCAAAACCCTGTTTTTTCTTTTCCACTGTTCACCCCAGTGTAATGGCCTTTATTATAACCATTAATCTGACCATTTTCAGAGTCTTTCCCTTTTCATTTCTGTCATTCTCTGTATTTTCCTCCAGCTGTTCTTCTTTCAATTCTTCTTCTCCAACTTTCAATTCTTCTTCTCCAATTCCTTCTTCTGTAGTTTTTGTCATCATATTGTCAAAGTTATCATCATTTTTAGAAACTTCATTGTTATTCAGTACTTCTGCATTTGCTTTCTGGCTCCATCCTCAAATTCTATAAAATCTCTTCTTAAATCTTCACAAAATTCTTTGAAAAGTGTTGCAAAATCCTCAAATTCCCTCACTTCCATGTTGTTGGTATCCTGGTTCAGCCTCTATTATAGATTCAGCTGTTTAAAATATTCATACAACAGCCTAGTACTATTTTTTTATAAGCAGTATAGTATATCCCTTTCGATGTTGATGTCTAGTCTTTTAAGGTTCATTCCAGGTTCTTTCAGCCAGCAGATAAAAAAACTCTATCTCCACTAAAAGAAGAAAACACAAAGGCTCACTAGTATTTTTCATAGCTCTCAACACAAGGTCAGCAGCTGTATAAACAATCACTATGCAAAGGATTTTGTTTTTTGGTTTTTGTTTACAAATCCTTAAGCCAGCAGATGGTACTCTTGTTCCATAAAAATTAACTTTTCTTTGTTCAAACCCTTTATATGTTTTAAGCCAAATTAAATCAGTCTGAATTAGATGCAATAGTTCCTTGATTACAATTGATTCCAAAATTCTACAAGATTGGGTTTTTGTTACTGCTTCCTCAATTCTTTCTAAAAGTCTTCCATTTGCCAGTTAGCCACTTATTGTTTTTCTCAGCACTTTCACTCCTTCCAGTTAAGGTAAATGTCTCAACTCTCTTCTCCAACAAAAGAAAACTCATCTGTCTGGAACCCATACCACATCTCAGACATCAACACCCTTGAAAATGTCCAAAGATATTTCACCAGAAGAGCCCTTCACTCTTCCACTCGAAACAGAATTTCCTACGAAAATAGACTAACAATCCTGGGCCTAGAAAGCCTAGAACTACGGCACCTAAAACACGATTTGAGTATTGCCCACAAGATCATATGCTGCAACGTCCTACCAGTCAATGACTACTTCAGCTTCAATCGCAACAACAAAAGAGCACGCAACAGATTCAAACTTAATACGAACCGCTCCAAACTTGACTGTAAAAAATATGATTTCAACAATCGAGTTATCGAAGCGTGGAACTCATTACCAGACTCAATAGTGTCAACCCCTAACCCCCAACATTTCTCCCTTAGACTCTCCATGATTGACCTCTCCAGGTTCCTAAGAGGCCAGTAAGGGGCATACATAAGTGCACTGGTGTGCCTTTCGTCCCCTGTCCAATTGTCTTTCCTTTCTCTCACTTATCATATATATTTTCTTTCTTTCATATATCCTCTCCTCTAAGTTCAATTTACCCTTATATATATTACTACATGTCTATTTTTCTTCCTATGTATTTGTGTATTGGACGAATGAATGAATGAATGAATGAATAAATAAATAAATTGAATTTCTGTTTTTCTATTTTTCCTCCCGCACTTTGCTTACATTCCCTTTCTTCTCTAGATGACTCCAATTTTCAAACTTAATCCATTCTTCTGTTCATGGCCACCGCAGCTTGGACGTCTTTTGCAAGCCATTTTTCCAAGCCACTGGTTTAAGGCTCTTTATCGGCTCCCTGGGAGATGGGTTGCAGCCCCCTGCCAGTTTGCTGATGTTCCCTTGTTCTGTACCTCTCCAGGGTGGTTCTGGTCTGGTTCCAATTGAACCAGACCCCCAGGCAACCTGGATTCCATTCCATTCTATTTTTCTATCCTATCTGTAGTCTCTATCCTATCTCTTCTATATTCTATATTGTATATTCTATTCCATGTTGGGTTTCATTTACCTTTGCTACTGGTTCGGTAATGGGACCGTGCATGTGCGTGACATTTTTGCATCCATGTGATGCTTCTATGCATGTGTAGAATATTCTGTGCATGCCCAGAACATCAGTGATGATGTTTGGGTGGGTGGGCAAAGGATATCACTTAAATCTTGATATCACTTAAATTAAACCTTGTTATTTAGACTTCTTTTTTTCTTAAATTTATTTGCCTCTCATCTCATTCTGAAGTGACTCTGGGTGGCTTACAGCATAAAAACATTAAAATTGTCAGAAATAAATACCTGTTGCTCAATAAAATGGCAATGTAATCAAAGTAAAATCATGGTCACAAGATGGGAAAGTAGGTGGGGAGTTGCAAGGGCAGGAGCTGAGATGAACTCTTATTTAACTACATCCAGTGTGATACTCCCTCGTGGGAGTCCCAAGTCAGGCCTTCAGTCTCTTACAGAAGGTAAGAAAGGTGGAAGCTGATCTCACCTCAGGGTGAGAGACATAACAGAGAAGGCCTTCTGGACCCTGTCAGCCAAAATTCCTTCACCAATAACAATCCCTAATATCCTTTTTTTTCTTTGTGTGTGTGCATACATGCATATACACAGTGATGGGCTATGAGCTGGAATGCTAAATTGCGCTCACTGCCACAGATCGTAAGTTCTTGTGGGACCAGTGCGGTTTTGCTGCTGCACCTGTGGAAGTAGCAAAATCGCGCACGGAGCCGCAGATAAAACCTTGCCGAAACACCGGCGCACCACTGGTGCAGCAGGAAAATCGCGTTGGTCCTGCAAGAACTTGCGAGCCACAGTGGCAAGCGCAATTTAGCGTTCCGGCTCGTAGCCCACCGCTGCATACACACACATTATAATATTATTAGATATAATATTAGATATATATATAACATAACATAATATAACATAAAATAGCAATATAATATAATATTGAGAGGGATAGATAATATAAGAATGCAAGTTAACAACTTCTAGATTCTTACAATGCAATATTACAAATACAGTGATCCCTCGATTTTCACGATCTCGATCTTCGCGAAACGCTATATCGCGATTTTTCAAAAAATATTAATTAAAAATATTTTCCCACCCGATGACATCACTCTCTTCCTTTCTCATCTTTCTTTCTCTCTCTCTTTCTCTATCTTGCTTCTTCCTCTCTCACACTCTCTTCCTCCCTCTCTCATCTCTTTCTTTCCTTCTCTCTCTTTCTCTATCTCTCCCCCTCTTGCTCTCGAGCGGCGCGTGGGCGGCGGGGAAGACCCAGGGAAGGTTCCTTCGGCCGCCCAGCAGCTGATCTGCTTGGCAGCGCCGCTGCAGCGAGGAGCCGAAGATCCGGGTTTCCCCTTTGCGTGGGCGGCGGGGAAACCCGGATCTTCGGCTCCTCGCTGCTGCGGCGCTGCCGAGCAGATCAGCTGCTGGGCGGCGGAAGGAACCTTCCCTGGGTCTTCCCAGGTGCGGAAGTAAAAATACCATCTGCGCATGCGCGGGCCATGGAAAAAAGGGCGCGCATGCGCAGATGGTGTTTTTACTTCCGCACCACTATATCGCGAAAAATCGATTATCGCGAGGGGTCTATGAACGGAACCCTTGCGATAATCGAGGGATCACTGTACTCCTATATTCAGTTGCAACTTTATGGAACATTTCATTATTCTTTCCACTACATTATTTTAATCTAGCCACATTCATTTAATCAGGTTTATGTGTTGCTTTTCTTTCGTATAGACTCCAAAGCATAACCAGAACAATAAAAAATAAGAGATAACACAAACCTCTGTACAATATCAGCATAATTTAGAGCATCTGCAGCGCACACACATGAATACATGTATTCCCCGCACAATGGCTTGCCGTTCACAAAGGAAAAATTCTCTGCTGAGATTTCAAGACATTTGGTGCAATAAATAAGTTCTTGCCTTCCAAATGGTTTTGAATAGTAATAGAATGCATTGTAACCTGCTTAACTTTCTCTTTTGTTTGAGAAGCCCTTGACAAATAAGAACATTTGCTTTGGAAAGTTAATTTATAGCCACAATTCATGCATGCATATTTAGAAATAAATCTCACAATGTCCTTTGAGAATTATTTTCAGATTAATGTCTTAACAGAGGTTTTTTTATTTTTAATTTTCAATTTTTGAGCATTGCTCCAAGCTCATTAATATCAGTCTCTTATTAACTCCCCCATTCCATTCCTTTTGGTCCTCAATAGCAATGCTGCCTTCCTAAATCCTGTTGTTATAATATTAGGAATGCAGTATAAATATTTATGTATTTTTTGATATTTGACATTTGACATTTGTTATTTGATATTATTTGATATAATTTGATATTTTATTTTATATGATTACTTCATTTATTTTATTTTATTTTTTATTTTATTTTTATGCCACCCATCTCAGCAATTCTATAGATTGTTGGAATGTAAATCAAATGCAATGTAAATATGTTAGATAAAGAGTTTATCCGATGGTAGATTGACTTTGGTTCTAGCAATTTATGCATATGGTGAAAATTTCATATACAATTGATTGTATTTTGTCCCATTTAGCAGCTAGCACACCTGAATCAGTAAACTACAGTATACTTCAGCCGTCTTAATCATCAATGTAAATCTCTTTGTACATTTGTATCTTTATTTATTTCTGTCCATGGGAGTGGTTTGCTCACAATAATTGCAACTATACAAGTAGTCAAGAAGACCTATTTCTTCCTTCCAACGTTGCATGCAGAACAGACCCTGATTTAATCCTAAACATCTCTGTATATAACTTGGAGAGTTGTTATTTTGAATCCCACCAGAATTATTGCCAGCCAACGAGAATAATTAGCATTAGCACTTACACTTATATACTGCTTCACAGTGCTTTACAGCCCTCTCTAAGTGGTTTACAGAGAGTCAGCATATTGCCCCCAAAAATCTGGGTCCTCATTTTACCGACTTGGAAGGATGGAAGGCTGAGTCAACCATGAGCCTACTGAGATTCGATCTGCCAAACTGCTGGCAGCCGGTGACCATCAGAAGTAGCTTGCAGTACTGCACTCTAACCACTGCAACAACAAACTCTTATTCTATAGATTCTTGTGCAGAAAAGGCATATTCTTATGCAGAATTTTGAAACACTTTCCCTAATAAATCTATAAAGTTATAAAACACAGGAGGAAAATGTTTCAACTGAAGAGTTATTTCATTGAAATCCATGGGAATTGCTTCCTAACAAGCTTAAAAAATAAGATTGCAAACTAATAATGCATCTCTTTTGGTGATGATAGTCTCTGTTGTTTCCTCATTGTTTATTTGATCCCTATGACAATCATTAAGTGTTGTACCACATGATTCTTGGCAAATGTATCTTTATCTTTTATGTACGCTGAGAGCATATGCACCAAGACAAATTCCTTGTGTGTCCAATCACACTTGGCCAATAAAATTCTATTCTATTCTATTCTATTCTATTCTCTATTCTGTTGAATGGATACAATTAAGGTAAACCAGGCAGAATCTTGCTATTGTAAATCATATCTAGTCAAATCCCTCTGGTTAAATCTGATCAACTCATGGTTGAAGGGTGAAGGCAGCAATCAGTTTCTTGGATTAGTCTTGGTGGGTTGAGAGATGCATGTTCCAAATGTGTTAGCTGAAGTTTGAAAAAGATGCTTTGGTGCAACATTATAGTTACATGAAGCCTTAAAAAGACACATCTTTTCTTTCCAATAGAAGTACAGTGGTACCTCTACTTAAGAAAGCCTCTACTTAAGAACTTTTCTAGATAAGAACTGGGTGTTCAAGATTTTTTTGCCTCTTCTTAAAACCATTTTCTACTTAAGAACCTGAGCCTAGAAATATTCCCAGGAAATTTGAGAGCGGCACGAAGGCCCGGCCAGTTTCCTACCCTTCCCCTTTTAATCCTGGCCATCTTGGGCTTTTCTGGGCTGCCAGAGGAGCCTTTCGGTGCCCCCCCTCGCCCACCTTGATTTATCTCTCTGGCGCAGTGTATGGAAGGCAGCCTTGCATCGGGTGTATGGGAGGCGCATGCTCCTCCTCGCCGCCTCAGAGTCCCTCTCTTTTTATTTAAGCCTTAAAGTTTCAGATTTTTTTGATTCCCCTCACCTCACCTACTTCCTTCGGCAGTGACTATCCTCCTCTTCTTCTTCCTCCTCCTCCTCCCTCCCAAATTCCGAGCTTTTATTTCTTTCCTAATGTGTTTGCACACATTATTTGCTTTTACATTGATTCCTATGGGAAAAATTGCTTCTACTTACAAACTTTTCTACTTAAGAACCTGGTCAGGGAACGAATTAAGTTCTTAAGTAGAGGTACCACTGTATTAAAATATTATTTTTATGGAAATAAAGTGACTTTGCTGATCAGGAGTGAGCAGAAATATCAGAGTAGTGGGTTGAAGAAAGTATTTCCAGCAGAACTGTGATGGGCTGAGAGCAGGCTAATCCCGCATGAGCAGGAAAAGGGGAAAACCAAATATGAAATTGTCCCAAAGGTGCTTTTTCAGGAGACAATTGGATTTACTTGTTTTTATTCTTTTGGAGATGTTTCACTTCTCACCCAAGAAGCGTCTTCAGCTCTGACTGGATGGTGGGCAATGGAAGGGTTGGTATTTCTTGCAGACAACTAGTCCTTTGCATCCTTTTTGAGGATCATTGAAGCACTCGGAGGTTTATGTGTTGTTATATCCTTACTGGAATGAAGGACTGCAATCTTGGGGTAAGAACGATTCTTTATTGAACAAGAGGTAACGGTTTACAGAACAGAACAAGACAAAACATGGCCGTGCCTGGCAGCTATATATATCCCAGGCTGCCAGGCTGAGCCAACCAATCACCTTGCAGTATTTTCCCGCCCAAGGAATGTGGGGTGGGTACAAGGCCTAACTGTCCTCTGGACACAACATGTGTGTCCTCAGGGTCACCTGAGTAGTGCTAATGGTTCCTACTCAAGTGACCCTGTGGACATAGATAAACCTTCAAGTGCTTCAATGACCCAGAGAAAGGAGGAAAATGACTAGCTGCCTGCAAGGAATATAAATCCTTCCATTCCGCACCATTCTGTCAGAACTGAAGAAGCTTGTTGGATGAGGAGCAAAACTTCTTCAAAGAAAAAATAAAGAAGTCCAGTTGTCCCCGAAAAACCACCTATGGGACAAACATGACCTGGATGACTGAGAATTTCTACAGACAAATATGAAATTCCTTCAGATTCTTTAAAGCTAAATTAAGTATCTGATTAACTCACCTTTCCTCATAACTTCTTCTGTTGATGAATGGAATGATGGAAAAAGTCTCTCCATTTTGTTACCCCTCTATTACGTGAATTACCTAAAGGAGAAATTAAAGCTGTAAATAACAGAGAATCGTTTTCCCACACTGTTTCCTTATTCCATATTGTCAGGCATGAAAGGCTAGTCCACAGTGAAGGTCCAATTAAATTGATTTATTGCTAAGTAGCCTATGCACAGGAATATTCTCAACCAGCAGTTAGCACCTGTTTGAAGTTAGATAAAGGCCCACGAAATTCAAGGGAGGTTGGGCTTAATCAGATTGTGGCTACATAGGGATTCTAGGCTCATCTCTCTTTTGACTCCATCTCCAGGTTCTGTCACCGTTATTCCTACAATATATCCTACTCTGATGGATTTAGCTATTCTGTGCATTGCATTTTCAATCTAATTTTTGTAAACAAATGTATGGAGAGAGAGGAGGAGGAAGAGGAGAGAGAAAGTTACCTATTTTTATTTTATTTATTTATTTGTCCAATGCACAATACATATTGAAGAGAATAGACATGTAGTAATATATATAAAGAAAAGGATAGAAGAAAAGATGTAAAAATTGAGAAGATATATGAAAGGAAAAAAAGATATATGAGATAAAGGAAAGACAATTGGACAGTGGATGAAAGGCACACTGGTGCACTTATGTACGCCCCTTACTGACCTCTTAGGAACCTGGAGAGGTCAATCGTGGATAGTCTAAGGGAAAAATGTTTGGGGTTAGGGGTTGACACTACTGAGTCCGGTAATGAGTTCCACGCTTCAACAACTCGATTGTTAAAGTCATATTTTTTACAGTTAAGTTTGGAGCAGTTAACATTAAGTTTGAATCTGTTGCGTGCTCTTGTGTTGTTGCGGTTGAAGCTGAAGTAGTCATTGACAGGCAGGACGTTGCAGCATATGATTTTTGGGGGCAATACTTAGATCGTGTTTTAGGCGTCGTAGTTCTAAGTTTTCTAGACCCAGTATATCACAGAAGTAGCACACCAAATAGTGCGAGCCAACATGGTGCATTGATTGATGTCTGTATAAAAGCAGGGCAATCCAGGTTCAAGTCAACATTCATTCATTGAAATTGTAGTAGTCACCATCTTAGAGACTTTGAGGAGAAAAAGGGAGAGCAGGCAATGTTCTGAGAAACCAAACCAGGTTGCCCCGGTAGGGAAGGGATTTTTATACACTTTCAGATCGAGAGACAAATAGATATTGCCCCAGGCCACATTTACATTAAAATATATTATATATCTTTTTAGAAAAACACAACTCTGCACTTACTATTAAATATTTAAAGCATTAAGCAGTCATATTCAAGCTAACCAAATAAATTTGTAAAAGCTGTTAGCAGCCTGAACATGAATGGGAAAAAACTATTTTCTTAACCAAGGGCATATGAGAGCAGCACATCTATTACTCAATTCAGCTTGTTGGGTGTTGGTCTTAACCTTTCAGAGTGAAAAGCAAACGTAATACTTTAATTTGAATCTAAAAGCAAATAGGCAACTGGTAATCCACAAGTGTCACATTTGCAGAACTATTGGTCCCTAGGAGAATAGAATGGAATGGAATGGAATACAATTTTATTGGTCAAGTGTGATTGAACACAGAAGGAATTTGCCCTGGTGCAGGTGCTCTGAATATACATAAAAGAAAAGATAAGTTTGTCAAGAATCATAAGGTACAACACTTAATGATAGTCTGGGTACAAATAAGCAATCAAATCATATTAGGAACCAGTCAATATAAATTGTAAGGATAAAAGCAACAAAATTATAGTCCTACAGTCATTTGCCTTGGACGGTAAATGAACACTCGGACACCAAGCTGGGTAAAATGGGTCACTTTATTAAATATTAACAGAAAGACCTGCAGGGGTCGCTAAATGGGGCGGAGTTTCCTGAACACAACATACTTGGGCAACTCAAATGGGCGTTACTCCATGCCTGGTCAGGGTGAGGCGTGCCCCGCCTACTCCCGACCCATAAGCCACGCCCAGCATGTGTGAGGGCTCGCCTTACATGACCCAGAACCGGAAATGATGTAGGTGAGCCCCAAGGGCACCCCCCTCACACCTCTCTGTCCATGGAGGAAGCTTGAGTTGTGCAATGGGGGTGCCAATCATCTTACAAAAGATGCCCAAAGGAGAACACACAGTTGCTACTGATACCCTTTCCGCCCCGTTTCTGCCATATAGTGACCAAGAATATAAACATCCAATTGTTGAATCAGAACCTCTTTACATACAGATGCACCCCGTAACCACAAATCCTTACCCTCGTCCAGGATGGAGTAGGCGAAAAAACAATTCGTAGCAAATACTATAAGACTGCAAAAATTCCTACTCGGCCCCAAACCAGGCGACCTATAAAAACACCCTGGGTTGAGCGGAGGGTGGGTGGGTGTCCATTTTGTGGCGAGCTTGGGGGCAAGAGAAGCCGGGGGGGGGCAAGCAAGCCCTGATAAAGGGCACAAGCCCCGCCCCTCGGCTTTCCCAGAATGCCCGAGCGGCCACTGATTGCTCTGGGGCGTTCCTGCGCTATCGCGGGGAACGCCCCCAGCTGATGAGGGAGCCGAGTTGGTTCCCGCCATTGGCAATTTTCGACTGGGCATTATTTTGCCCGGCCTCTCATTTGTGGGAGGAGATGGGTGATGGGAACTATGAGAAGTTTAATAGTAATGCGGACTTAGTAAATAGTTTGACAGTGTTGAGGGAATTATAGTATTTGTTTAGCAGAATGATGGCAACCAGAGCAACCAGGGTGTCACAGTCTGCTCTACTTCATCATTGTCTATTATCACTGCTTCTTTAAACTTATTTTGTCTTTTATTCTGGAAGTCAATTTTTTCTATATTGCCATAGAAATCATCCCGCTTGCTTCGACTTAAAAAGCATTTTAGAGAGGCTTTGAAACAAACAGGAAGGAAGATTTTGCTCAACTCTGTGAAATCTTTTAGAGGAGAGATGGGATTCTGTTGCTGAGCTACAATTTCTACCATTGCTTAGTGTTGGCTGGGGAAGCTGGGAGTTGTAATTCAACAAATATTGACAATCTATTGATTTTCTACCACTGTTGAACTCACAGGGAAGAAAAAAGCTACATAAACTGATTTCAAGATGCATATGATTTATAAAATAGAGATATTGTTAGTACTATGTACAAGACAGTTGGGTTTGCAATATATAAACAAGCTAACAATGAATGCTTGTATGTATTGAATTACTATAGCTTTAAGAGGTAGTGTTGCAAATTGCCATAAGAGGGAGCCAGAAGCATGATTCTGTCTCTGCTCTCTCTGTTTTTTCTGCTAATTCACTGTTACTGATGTAGTAAGCTCTGTGTGTTCGATGGTAGTTTGATGGATTTGTAAGCTGTAATGTATGTCTGATATTTAAGACAAAGACAGGCTTGTATTATTATTATTGTATTGAGAAATAGTGACTGATTTGAATGTGTATGACCAGACTGTTTAACCTAACTGCGCTATTTCTAAAGTACAGTGGTACCTCTACCTAACAACACCTCTACTTACAAACCTTTCTAGATAAGAACTGGGTGTTCAAATTTTTTTTTGCCTCTGCTCAAGAACCAGTTTCCACTTACAGTTTTCCAAAACTGTAACTGGAAAAGGCAGGGAGAAACCTTCGTGGGGCCTCTCTAGGAATCTCCTGGGAGGAAACAGGACCTCCACCCTCCACCCCAATCGCATCCATTATTTGCTTTTATATTGATTCCTATGGGAAAATTGCTTCTTCTTACAAACTTTTCTACTTAAGAACCCGGTCATGGAACGAATTAAGTTCATAAGTAGAGGCACCACTGTAAATACTATTTTATATACTTTAATCTATTTGTCTTGTATGATTGTATGACTCATATCTCGTGGATATCTGCTGGAATCCCATGTTTTCCTTTATGCATGTCCTTGATAACTCAAGGATTCTGCACACTCCTTAACAGATATGATATGTAAACAAGTAATGGGATTCAGTTGTTCATTACTGTGAAGCTAAAAGACTATGCAATTCTGACAGGGAACTAAATACTAGCAATTATAACTTCTTAGTTGAAACGTAAACTTATTAAAGCAAAACAAAAGCCCTTTGCAGTACAAAACTACATATATACAGTGTTCCCTCGATTTTCGCGTGTTCGAACTTCGCGGAAAGTCTATACCACGGTTTTTCAAAAATATTAATTAAAAAATACTTTGCGGGTTTTCCCCCTATACCATGGATTTTCCCACCCGATGACATCATATGTCATCGCCAAACTTTCGTCTGCCTTTAATAAATATTTTTTTTAATAAACTTTAATTAATAAACATGGTGAGTAATAATCTGAATGGTTGCTAAGGGAATGGAAAATTACAATTTAAGGGTTTAAAGTGTTAAGGGAAGGCTTGAGATTCTGTTCATAGTCAAAAATAGTGTATTTACTTCCGCACCTCTACTTCGCGGAAATTCAACTTTCACGGGTGGTCTCGGAACGCATCCCCCGCGAAAATCGAGGGAACACTGTACTCTGTGTGTGTATGTGTGTGTGTGTAGGTAGATAGATAGATAGACAGACAGACAGACAGACAGACAGACAGACAGACAGACAGACATAATCTCAAGATAATGCCAAATAAACTCCCCTCTATTTCTCATTTTTTCCCATTCTTATACTCATTTTGTCCAATTGCCAGGTCTGTATTCATCATTTCAGAACGTTTCTTCCTTATTGTATATACTTTTTTGGGGGGAAATCTTTTGTTTAATACGTTTTATGATTTCTTCGAATATAAATCCATTTTTTGTGTTCATTTTCTGTAACAGATACATTTGTCTGTGCAAATTTTGGATATTCTGGTATTCCAGAAATAGGACTAGGACAAGTATAAATCTCTTACTGTTTTCTGGTTAACATATTTATTTGAGAATTATGTATTTATATGCTTGGATAATATGAATTAATGATCTAAACAATTTTCTCCCCATTCCTAGCTACTGTACACTTGTATATTTATATTGACTTCTTTTTAAAATAATAATAATAATAATCCCACATTCTACAAAGCAGAATGTTGGTAAAACAGAAGCAAGGGTGCTTAATTCTTTCTTAATCTATTTTGTCACTAAATGCCATCCTGTAGCTGTTTTCTTGAAATACCTTTTGCCCTGGAGGGAAAAAAGAACAACATGTATAGTGATTTTAAGCAGAAAAATTGCTGGAGGCACAAGTATTACATGTGTTGCAGAATTCTTAGTGGAAAGGAAAATTATAAATTCAGTAAATAAAGGAAATTCTTTTGGGTTAGAAAATTGGCTCATCCATTTAGCCCAAAGTCATCTGAGATTGTTTTTCATTATCCCACCCCCAAAAAGGCAAAACAAAACAAACCAGCAGAATGATATGCAGAACTAGCTTTTAGTATCTGATCTTGTCTCTTGATTAATTAACAGAGTTTTAGGCTTATTTTAATATCACATGCATATTTTAAATTATCTTATGTTCTAGGGAGTTTTTACCATGTGTCTCTTTCGCTGCATATTTGTTATTTTAAGAGATTATCGTAAGGTAATTTGAAGAAACGTGGTGGCGCAGTGGTTAGAAATTTGTACTGCAGGCTAACTCTGCCCACAGTCTGGAGTTCAATTCTGACTGGCTAAAGGTTGAAACAGCCTTTCATTCTTCTGAGATCGATCAAATGAGGACTCAGATTGTTGGAGGCAATATGCTGACTCTCTAAACTTCTTAGAGGCAGTATATAAGCCTCAGTGCTATTGCTATTGTTGTATGGCTGCCATGCTTGCTGGGAACTCTGGGGATTATAGTTCTCATCAGGAGAAAACCATAAGGGAATGTTCATCTGTGTTCTGTCTGGGTCACTCCGGAAGCTATGACCAACCCAAAAAGATAAGCCAGACACACCAGTTGAATCCAAACACAGTTTTATAATGGTAAAGAGAAAAGAAGCCAACAGAAAATGTCCTTACAGATCAGGAAAACACTGGAACTCCAGAGCCGCCCCGAGTCTGCGGAGAGGGGCGGCATACAAATATAAATAAATAAATAAATAAATAAATATATATATATATATATATATATATATATATATATATATATATATATATATATAATAAATAAAATAGATACATGAAGACAATTGTTCATACAGAAACACAGGATCCTTAATGCCAGACGAGGCTGTTGAGCTAACAGACACACACCTCCCACCAGTCTTCAAGGCTGCTGGGCCACGAGCCAGGAACAAAAACGCTGAGAGAAAATGCAGATAACACCAATTCCCCTTTGATAACACTCCATGCTGCCGGAATGGTTCTCATGCCTTATAAACCCTTCCCTGCTAATGAGGACCACACCCAACCCCCTGGTGTTCCTCATTCAATGCTGATAATATCTACGCAGTTGATTTCTCCTTTGAGCTATGCATCTCTGCCGCATACTAATGATAGCTTGTGCAGCATCATCCAGGGACTCCAGGGAATCACAGCTACTTGCTTGAGATAGCCCTTCCCCAGGGCTCCCAGGCCTTGCGTCACCTTCACTTTCGTGACTGCTGTCTGCACTGTCTGACTGCAAAGAACTCTCCTCTCCGCTCTCAGCCTCCCCCGGGCATGGAGCCAGCAGAGACGCAGCTGGTCTTCGATCTGGCTCAGGCTGAACCACAACAATCTGTATCTAGATATTCTCATCCAAATTCTCACTGAAGTTATATTGATGTACCATTTCAGCCTACAGGTAAGGATCAAATCACTGGATGCCACTCGACTTACAATATGGTATGGCAAGAGAAAAAGCTCTACTCTAACCTTCTCTTTCACATGCTAGCTTTCCTGTGTGGAAGAACATCCAAGTAGTAGAACCTCCACGTGCATTTAAAGCAACACTGCACAGTTGCAGGTTTTTCTCCCCAACCAAAGCTAGCCATGAGCCCCGCCTTTTTGTATATGGATTTATATGTTGCTCAGTGTCAGGAAGACAAACCAGATTTTGATGTTTCTGGACTTTTGTTTCTCTCCCGCTCCCTCTTCTCTCGACAGTTTTTATCATGCTGTTAATTATATTTGTGCTGGAGCTCACGGTGGTGATTCTCTTCTTTGTCTACACCGACAAGGTACGTCAAAAGAATTTCTTTTCACTGTCTTCTGTCCCTTTCAGCAAATGCCTCTCCTTTCATCTGTAAGTCATGAAGCCTCTCCCTTGGCATGCAGGTCATGTTTTCCCAGGCCTTACCACCTCCCTGCCTTTCAGGAATCATATCCTCTGAATGCCTAAATATTTAATGTTCTGGGCTCCCTCTTCCTTCCCCCTCTTTGGAGTTTGCTTCCCTTTCAAGGTCAAGCGCATTGACAGCACACTATTTAAATATAGAAGCAGTTTAATGAGGAAACACTGATGAAAGCTCATGCACTAAAAAGCAGATAATAATAATAATCACATTAAGAAGTTCATTATGAGAAACAAATGTGCTGAAAGTCCCAAATTGGCCATTGTAAAACTAGAGTTTTCCATAGATTAGAGGGCTGCATAATCTCAGCCAAGGAATTCTGGGTAATTATAGTCTTCAAATGTCTCAGAGGTGGCCAATCAGAAAAGATGTTGTAGATCTCAATTAGGAAATATGAAGTTAATTAATTAGATGTGATAGGCACAAATAAAGCTTGACAATGTGTAAGTTACTTGGTAGCACTGATAATACTTGCTAGCATTCAACAGAGAAGTCTGCTCTGATGGCATTTTCGAGAAGAGGAGTGCCACCGTGTTCCTTAAACTTCTCCTATTTCCAAAACTGCCATGGTAAGTCTTAATCACTATTTTCTTCCCTAGATGTTTCTTTTTAAGCCATCTGCTCTTTCTTTTCATTTCCCTTTCCCAGCCCAAGCATAGAAATTAAATTCCCCCCCTTTCTTTTCTACCTGTCGGCACTTAACCCAAAGGTGCTTTTTCAAGAGGCGTTTGGACTTCCTGTTTTTCTTTGAAGATGTTTCACTTCTCATCCAAGAAGCTTCTTCAGCTCTGACGTTCCCCACCATCCAGTCGGAGCTGAAGAAGCTTTTTTGGATGAGAAGCGAAATGTTGTCAAAGAAAAACCAAAAAGTCCAGTTGCCTCTTGAAAAGGCACCTTTTGGACAACATGACCTGGATGACTGAAAATCTGCATAGACCAGTGGTTCTCAACCTAGGGGTTGGGACCCCTTTGGGGGTCAGAACGATCATTTCACAGGGGTCGCCTAGGTCCATGGGAAAACACAAATTTCCTATGGTGTTAGAAACATAGAAACATATGGTGTTAGGAGTAAAGCTTCTATTCTGGCGCTTTGGAATATATTTTTACAATCCGACCAATCAGGTGATTCGAGTGGGAGTTGTTAGATCCGCATACAGATACTATCCCATCCTCGTCGCCAAATGTTAGATCCGCATACAGATAAAACCCAGCCTGGAGCAGTTGTCAGTTCTTTATTGTAGTTAAAAACAGGTAACAGACATCATCAGAAGAAGAAGCAACAGGCTGGTCTAACTGACTGCTTATATACATGTAACCCAGCCCCACCTAGCTCAACTAGCCAATCAGCTTACAGTATCGTTCCACACCCCAATTATGGGTAGTTACAAACCCTGATTGTCCTCAGGACACAACAGGAGTGTCCTTCTGACCTTCCTGCCAATCAGCTTAAAGCTCTTTTGGGAAAATTGGCACTAGATTTATAGTTGGGGGTCACCACAACATGAGGAACTGTATTAACTGTATTAAAGGGTCGCAGCATTAGAAAGTTACTGCCGGTACTTAAATTCCACATCTCATAACAAGCTCCAAAGAGAAGCAGATTACATTAAGGAGGAGGGGGAGGAAACAGGCTATCATTTATCTTTTTCTCCTGAGCGATAGGATAATAACGTTGAAATTTCATGTATTGATTTTTATATTCCTCTTCTTTAAGCAGATTAGGTTGCAAAATATTGATGATTCCGTCCTCGGCATTCGAAATTGATAATTTTGCTGCTAAAATTCAATGCCAGTTATGAAAAAGCCAGAATTGTTTGTTACAATACATTACCTTCACATCCTTTAAGATAATGGGCAATAATGTTCTGAAAAATTAACTTTGTACCAACAGGAAATACTAAATCAACTTGTATGCAAGATAATTTATGAAGTCGGTAATCGTTTTAACTTTTATCTGTTCTGAAGGCTTATGAATTAATTGCAGCTCCTTAAGAAGAGAAACTTACCCAAAATACTTTCCAAAAGTATTGATATGCTTGGTATGTCTGTATGTATGATTGGTTTCTTAAATTAGGGTTTTTAAATTTAACTTAAACTTAAATATTAGATTTGTTTATATTGTCTTATTATTGTTGTTAGCCGCCCCGAGTCTACGGAGAGGGGCGGCATACAAATCTAATAGATAGATAGATAGATAGATAGATAGATAGATAGATAGATAGATAGATAGATAGATAGATAGATAGATAGATAGATAGTCAACTGGATATTCTTTGTGTTTTTTTCCCCTTTGAAGACGTTTTCATTTTTCATCCAAGAAGCTTTTTGAACTTGTAGGGAAGGAAGGAGAGTGGGATTGTAATTTCTGACTGATGGGGAGAAGGCCCCAAAGCCCTTTCAGTGGTTTCATGAAATCAAATAAATAACATTTCTCAGTTTTAATTTCTACTACATTACCTATTGGTAGATATAACCAGTGATGGGCTCCTACGGGAACAGTCAGGAACTCAGTTCCGGTAGCGAAATTTGGAGCTCCACCCCAGAGCATCCAATTTGCACTGAAAGATGTTGAAACAAAATGCATAAGCCACGGCCACAGCGTGGTAGTAAAAAATTTGGTAGCCCATCACTAGATATAACCCACATAAACTTTGCATTCTTTGCGACCCTCACTCATTTTAAGAATGTAAAGAGGTTTCTGAAGTGAAAATGTTTGAGAACTACTGGTCTATTTGGGATATTTGGGAACTGGGATGATGCAGTGGTTAGACTAGCTGTAGTTCAGCAGTTCAGATCTCATCAGCGGCTCAAGGTTGACTCAGCATTGCATTCTTCCGAGATGGGTAAAATGAGGACCCAGATTGTTGGGGGCAATATGCTGATTCTGTAAATCGCTGTAAAGCACTATGAAGCAGTATATAAGTCTAAATGCTAATATGCTATATTGGCAGTTCTGTGTTAGCAAAAACTTCAGAAGAGAAGGATTTAGGGGTAGTGATTTCTGATAGTCTCAAAATGGGTGAGCAGTGTGGTCGGGCAGTAGGAAAAGCAAGTAGGATGCTTGGCTACATAGCTAGAGGTATAACAAGCAGGAAGAGGGAGATTGTGATCCCGCTATATAGAGCACTGGTGAGACCATATTTGGAATACTGTGTTCAGTTCTGGAGACCTCACCTACAAAAAGATATTGACAAAATTGAACGGGTCCAAAGACGGGCTACAAGAATGTTGGAAGATCTTAAGCATAAAACGTATCAGGAAAGACTTAATGAACTCAATCTGTATAGTCTGGAGGACAGAAGGAAAAGGGGGGACATGATCGAAACATTTAAATAAGTTAAAGGGTTAAATAAGGTCCAGGAGGGAAGTGTTTTTAATAGGAAAGTGAACACAAGAACAAGGGGACACAATCTGAAGTTAGTTGGGGGAAAGATCAAAAGCAACACGAGAAAATATTATTTTACTGAAAGAGTAGTAGACGTGGTTGGTAAATCCACAGTAACTGAATGTAAACATGCCTGGGATAAACATAGATCCATCCTAAGATAAAATACAGGAAATAGTATAAGGGTAGACTAGATGGACCATGAGGTCTTTTTCTGCCGTCAGTCTTCTATGTTTCTATGCCATTCCAAGGTAAATTGTTGTCCCATTGGTAGAAAGGAGGGTAGGCAACCATTTTTGTGGTATGAAGTTATTTAAATGTACTTAGCGCTCCCCCCCCCCCCCAAAAAGAATTGATGGCAAATTTTTGTATTCTCCTTTTTGCATTCTCCAATAAGAATAAAACAAGTTCCTGAAGCTGCAGGAGTGGAACACAGGGGGGGGGAAA